>NW_027218057.1:2500-14659 GCF_042767895.1 Penaeus vannamei | reverse complement strand
ACCTCGGGCTGAATGGGCAGAGTATATAGTGGCCGAACACGTGGGCTGAATAGGTAAGGCGGGGGTCAGCGAGGACTGTGTGTGTGTGTGTGTGTGTGTGTGTGTGTGTGTGTGTGTGTGTGTGTGTGTGTGTGTGTGTGTGTGTGTGTGTGTGTGTGTGTGTGTGTGTTTGTGTCTTGTTTGCCTATTTGCCTGTTTGTCTGTCTGTTTGTTTGTATTCATCTTTTTCTCTTTTTCTTTTTCTTTTTAACCTTTGCTCCTCTCCTTTTTATTTTTCTCTCTCCCTCCCTCCCTCCCTCTCTCTCTCTCTCTCTCTCTCTCTTTCTCTTTCTCTCTCTCTCTCTCTCTCTCTCTCTCTCTCTCTCTCTCTCTCTCTCTCTCTCTCTCTCTCTCGCCCTCCCTCCCTCCCTCCCTCCCTCCCTCTGACAGGAGGGGGAGGAGGAAGGGCTGGAGAGCCTTGTGAGGGAAGGGTTGGGAACAGGATCCGAGGCTGGTTGGTAAGTAGGTTAGTCCTCGCGTCTGTACAGGGGATAATCACGCTAAAGGAGGTTTGTTGTCATCTCGGTGATCAGTCGCACGGTAGTTTTCGATCGGGTTGTTGGATGTCGAGCGGTGGTGGTGAGGTCTTGTGTTCCGGGGAGGGTGTGTGGTGTTGTCGGACGTTGTGAGGATGTGAGAGGGTTGGAGGTTTAGGAAGGAGTTGTATTTGAGTGTATTAGAGTGTATTTGCGAATTCGAGGGGGAGTCGCTAGGAGGAGTCGTTGGTAGCGTTAGCAGGGGGCGTGAGAGCAGCAGCGCCGCGCAGCCCAGGTCCTGTTTCTTTGGCAGCTTCACCCTAAACAGGAAATGTGCCATAACCACCGCGCGTTTATATGCACCGTCCCAGCGCGCCCTCTGGGGTTTAAAGCGGGCGCGCCGAGCTCACCCCGAGCTCCCTGGAGGAAAGAAGAGCTGCCTAACCCTTGCCCGTGTAATAATAAAACAACCCGTGTCGTCGCCGCCAGGAGCAGAGAGCCCAGGGAAGGGGTCGCCCGGGGCAGCTGTAGCGCGGGCCGGGCGTGGGGAGAGGCCTAGGGCGCCCCCCGGCCCTAGCGGGTCGCCCTGAGCGGGGAGGCAATAACCCGGGGATAACGTGGGCCATAAACGCCAGGAAGGGTCGGCATGGAAACTCTTTACTGCGCGATGCTCATATTAGTGCCCGAGATGGACGGGGGAGGCGAGGGCGGCGATGGCGGCGGAGATAGGCGGCGGGCGGGGGGCGTGGAGGGGGAGGGGGAGGAAGGGGGAGGAAGGGGGAGGAAGAGATAAAGCAAGGCCAGAGAGGTGAAGGATGGGGGTGATGGAGAGGGAGCGCGGGGCGAGGGAAGGGAAAGAAGGAGGGAGAGAAAGCTAAGGGAGGAGGAGTTTGACTTAAAGGGATAGAAGTTTCGTTTTTGTCTCCCTGCGCGAAGGTAAATGGCGTAATGATGGGTTTTAAACAGGTTTAGTGTTTTCTGTTATGTTTTGCGTTGCGTTTGAGGAAGCAAAATTAAAGTCCGTCATTTCTTAGCATTTTTATCTACTGTTAGAATATTATGACGTGGAATTCCAATGTTTTGATACACTCCAGATCTATATTCTTCCTTTTATTTCATTTATATATTTGTTTATTTGCTTTGCTTTGTCATATGAACATCGTTTCCATTTTCACTGTTTACAAAGAGAGCCTCAAATCCACCCGCCAGAGACCGGAAGGTTAAACCACCCTGAATTCTCACAGGCTTAATACCGCATCGGTTTACTCCAAACGCATACATGTTTGTTGGGATTATCCGTCGGAGTGTAGTCCAATAAAAGGGATTTATCCAATAGGGGATTATCCTGGCGATTTAGGGCCGATCCTTGCGTCATATCACAGCGTTTTGGACGGTCGAGCTGCAGGTGGAAGCGCTCTGGAGGTGGAAGTCGTGTCAGTTTTGAAAATATAGATGTCGAAAATGTGTAAAAGAAAGAAATAGATGCATGAGGGAGTATAATGAGATTGGGAGAAAGTGAAGCTAAAAGTGAAGAAGAAAATTGCAATCGATAGGACAGAAAGGTGCAACTAAAAATATAGATACGCATGGAAAATGGAAAAAATACAAGGGAAATAGGAGAGAGAAATATCAATGAAGTCAACTTGATCGATAGCCTCGCGGGTGGCTCGGAGACATCAACGAGTTCAAAGGAAATTATCCAAAATTTCCACTACGCTAATAACAAACAGCATTTTTTATTTTTTATTAAATATTCCTTCCACATACATGATGACGAATCTGTTACACATGTCAGGTTTTTTAGAAATATTATTACGAACGCATCGGTTTGTAAGAATCTGTGTTTGTGTTTGGGGAAACTTTTTTAAACCTTGTGCTGTCGACGCGAGTGTGGCGTGAGTGTTTACATAGGCCGTCCCGGAGGTCGCTCACATCTCAGATATGCCTATTACTCTCGCCCTTAACGGATAGTAAATTTTATGACGTTGATTATATGTAATCCTTGTAATTGCTGCATTTTGTTCACTTTTTTCGGTAGAAACGGGTCGTAAATATAGTTTTTTAATGTCATTACAAAGATTTCGGCGCCGATAATAAACGATAGGATCTATAAGCGAGGGAATCCGCCAGCCACCTTTAAAAGGGATTCACGCCGCTATCCTGACGCGGAGAGAGGATTTGAATCTTTTTCGGGCGTTCGTGAATAGGCTCTTGAACACTCGCTGTCACTGGGGTCGCTGTGTTTGCGTCCCGGCCCCTCGTTGTGGCATGAGGGCGAGATTAGTTTTGCTCGAGAAGGTTTTTTTTTAACCCTTAAGGGCGATTTTCGTGTGTTGTTGAATGGGATCTGTCTTCTGGTCTATCTGTGGTTGTTGCTCCTTGTCTGCGAATTGCAAATTGCCATGGCGTGGGTTCCTAATCGTTTTTTTATTACTTTATCTCTCTTTTTCCTTCTCGGTGCTATTTTCCTTCCTTGCTCTTGTATCCTCCTCTACGTCTTTTATTTTTTACCCCTGTTCCATCTCCTTTTTTCTTTCCTTTTCTCTACATAATCTCCCTATCCCCCCCCCAACCCATCACCCCCACCCTTCCCCTTTCCTCCGATCTCTTTTACGCCTCTTTATTTTCTTATCCCTGATCTCTTCCTTTTTTCTATCTTCCCCTCTACGTAATCTCCCCCTTATTCCCTCTCCTCCTACCCCCTCCGTCCTTACCTCTTCCCCCTTCCTCCTTTCTCTTTTACCCTTGTTCGCTTTCTTTTTCTATCTTCTCCTCTACATAATCTCCTCCCCCATTTTCCCTCCCCTCCTACCCCCCCCCCCCATTCCTTCCCTTCCCCATTCCCCCATTCTCTTCCTTTTGTATCTTCTCCTCTACATAATCTTCCCCCTTATTTTCTCCCCTCTTAACCCCCTCCCTCCCCCTCCGTCCTTCCCCCATTCTCTTTCTTTTTCTGTCTTCTCTACATAATCTCCCCCTACCTCCCCACCCCCTCCGTCCTTCCCCCATCCTCTTCCTTTTTCTATCTTCTCCTCTACATAATCTCCCACTTGTTCCCTTCCCTGCCCATCCGTCCTTGCCCTTCCCCCTTAAACCCCCGTCCGGCCCTTCTTCAGTAGCAAGTCGTGCCGTATTAGTTCTGGGCCAATGGGTCGGGAGGAGGCCGCCCCGTCCCTCACCTGCTATACGTCCTCTCGCGTCTTCTCCTCTCGCTCCTCTCCTCGCGCCGGGGTCATTAGCGAGGTCGATAGGGGTCACGCGGCGGGGTCATTTCATTTTGGGAGGGTCGTGGGGAAGATGGAGTGGGAGGGGGGAGGGTAGGGGGAGGGAGGGGAAGGTAGGGGAGAGGTAATTATCATCAGCATCATCGCCATCATTGTCTGTCTCGTCTTCGGGCATGACCTCTGCTACCCCTTCTTCGACGTAGGGTCACGGGGAGGGGAGGGTCATGGGGGGTACAGGGGTCGGAGGAGGGGGTCATAGAGGAGGCGTAGGGGGAAAGGGGAGGGGGTGGTGGGGGGGAGGTAGGGGTTATCGAGAGAGAGCAGATACGCGTGAATTCATTAAGACTGCGAGGTCGTGGAGGTTAGTTTTAGACCCGTGTGCTACCGTTTATTTATTCATTCCTTCGTTCAATGTATTTATTCGTTACAGCCCAAAGGAAGATATATATTTTTCTCTTATTTGATTGATTATTTTTCCCTTTACTTTCTTGGTCTATATTGCTATATATCGTTCGGTCTGACTTGTTATTCATTTTCCTTCATCGTTTCTTAGTCTACGTTGCTATCTATTGCTCGGCCAGATGTTGATTATTTTTTATTTACTTTCTTAATCTGTTATGTTGCTATCTATCGCTCGATCTAACGCTAATCACTTCCCCATAATCTATTTTGTTGCTGTCTATCCTCCCTCTAAGGCTAATCAAAACCCCTTAATCTATTACGTTGCTATCTATCGCTCGCTCTAACGCTGATCACTTCCCCTTAATCTGTTACGTTGCAATCTATCGCTCGGCCTGACTTGTTCCCGTAATTCCCTCCATAGCTCTCTCCTCTTCAAGCCGCCGTTAATGATGGCTTGAAGGGGGAGTCCCGGTTGCGTCAACGAAAATCATACGTCTTGAGAAACTGCTTCCCCGGTGATTAATTCACGTACGAAACCATAATACCCGGATGAGTGCGGGGGGAAAGGAAACTGTCATAAATAAATGAATAGGTGAAAGAAGGAGAAAAATGGACGAGTGGAAAGAAACAGAACGACGAAAAGAAGTCGGGGAGAAAAGAAAAAAAAATGAAAAGCTGGAACAGTGAGAGATGAGCGGGGGGAGGGAGGGGTGGAGGGGGGTTAGAGCGGGTCGAAAGCAGAGCGGTTTTAAAGAGACAGTGAGTAAAGAGGAGCCCGTACCCACATCCAATACCTCCCTCCCTCCCCTCTATCCCTCCTCCTATCCCTTCACCTTCCATCCCTTCCCCCTCCCCCCTACCGTCTATCTCCTCTTTCGGCACCGTCCGTCCCTCCCCCTATCCACCCCAACCACCATCCATCCCTCCCCTTTTCCCCCCGCCGTTTATCCCCTCCCCTATCCTCCCCTACCACCATCCCTCCCCCTATCCCCTAACCCCCATCTCTCCCCCTATCCCCTACCCCCATCCCTCGCATCCGTCCATCGCTCAAGCCCCCAGCGCGAGAGACCCGGGACAGGCGAAGCTCCTCCTCCGCTGTCCGTTTTCTGTGGGCGGTGGGCGGGGCTTGTGACCTCCCGAGCGCCGACGAAAGTTTGGGAAGCGACTTTCATCTGGGAACACGCCCCCCCCCCACCCTACCCTCTCGCCCGCCCGTTCTCCCGCCCGCACGCCCGCACCGGCTCGGATCGGGTTGTGGGTGGGTGGGTGTGGATGTGGGTGGGGGAGGGAGAAGGTTATAGGGGTGGGGTGGAAGATGGGGGTTGCGTGTGCTTGTTTTTTTTTTGTTTGTTTATATGTTTATTCGTGCGTATGTACATGTGAGCGAGCGTGTGTGTGTACGTGCGTATGTGCATTTTTGAGTATACGCTGGTGATTTTTATCAACATCAAGGTCAAGCACATTTTTTTTTCTATATTTCCTGCAGTATATATTCAGATTTATCATATCATGTTTCATCGAAAGAATTACAAAATATATTCCTTAATGTGATTTATCTTGAACGGGGAATGAGTTCAATATCGCTGAACAATTACCCTTCGTTAATTGGAACATCACTCGCCTTGCTATATATAATTATCGACATGATATTAATTGAATTCAGCTCAAGGTCATTTTTTTGCTTATTATTTTATCAACAGTCATTAAATGCCTCGTGTTCTTGTCGATCACGATTCTCCTGATAGATCGTGTTGGTCGTGATATTATTTTTAATGTTTTTTTGTTTACTTTTTTTTTTTGTTATTTTTTTACGGGGTGATATATAGTACATTAAAGGAAATGAAGGGGAAGAAGAAAGGGAAGAAATAAATGTATAGATAGATGAATAGATAGATCGATGGATGGATGCATAGACAGACAGACACAGACAGACAGACAGATAGACAGACAGACAGACAGACAGACAGACAGACAGACAGACAGACAGACAGACAGACAGACAGACAGACAGACAGACAGGCAGACAGACGGACAGATAGACAGACAGGCATATAGATAGACAGGCAGACAGACAGACAGGCATATAGATAGATAAATGAATAAATTAATAGATAACTAGACAGATAAATAGATAAGTAGACAGATAGACAAATAGACAAGGCCCCGATTTTCCAAGATTTCCCACACCAGAGAGGAAGCGATCCATTAGGAAAGAGAATCAAAATCTTTCGTAAATGAGCAGTTTTATTCGAGATTTACGATCCCCGACGGAGCGGATATTAGCCTCGTTCGTGACAGATGTAATCCATTAAGTTCGTTATTTGTATATTGTTATGGCGGGAATACACGACAAGGCTTCGCTAAAGGCCTATGCGTTATTGTTTTGTTTTTGTTGTTTTTGTTTTTTAGTTTTTTGTTTTTTTGTTTTGTTTTTTGTTGCCTTTTTGTCGTTGTTTATGTTTTTTGTAGTTTGCTTTGTTGTTACTTGTTTTTTGTTGTTTTTGTTTTCGTTTTTTGTTTGTTGTTTTTTGTCTTTTTTTGTTTTGTGAATGTATGAATGTATGGGTGTATGGATGGATGTATGGATGTATGTAAGGATGTATTCGTCGGATGAAGTCAGACAGACAAACGAAAGTGGCGAGACGAAGAGAAGGGATTATACATGCCGTAGTCTCTGCGAAGTGGGGGGGGGGGGGAGTGGGGGAATGATCACCTTTGAGCCAAGGTTATCCCTTAATGAAGGCGAAACGTGACTGCTTCTCCCTTATCCCGGCTTTGCGTCCGTGTGGCTGACCCTTCGACCCCCCCCCTCCCGCCCCCACCACCTATCCCCCCGCTCCAGATGGTTCGAATAGCCCCTGTACTCGGTTCAGATAAGCCCCCACCCCCTCCTTTCCTCTTTCCAGCTGGGCCAAATTTTATCTTTTCACTCCTGTCTGTGCCGAATACGACTCCCTTGCCCCCCCCTCCACTTGGGTTAAATACCCCCTCCACTTGGGCTAAATAACCCCTCCACTTGGGCTAAATATCCTCTCCACTTAGGCTAAATATCCCCTCCACTTGGACTAAATACCCCTTCCACTTGGGCCAAATATCTCTTCACCTCCACCTTGGACAAAAAAATCTCCCTTTCCCCCTCCACCTGTGCTAAATACCCCTCCTTTCCCCCCTTCCACTCGGGCCAAATATTATTTCTTCCACCCCTCCCGGACCAACAATTCCTCCTCCCTTTGTCCCTTCCACTTCGGCCAATTATCTTCTCTTCTCCTCCACTTGAGGCGAAAATTCCCCCATTCCTTCCCTTGTCATTGAAAATAGATCTGTTTGGCTTTTACTCTTCCCTCTTCCATTTTCTTTCTCCTTTCCCTTCCCCTTCTCTTCTTCCTCTCTCCATTACCCTTTCCCTTTATTCTTCAACATTCCCCTTTCTTTTCCCCCTTCCCCTTCTCTCTACTCTCCCTCCCTCTCCCCCTTCCCCCCTTCCACGCCTCCTTGCCCCCTCCCCCTCCCCCTCCCTCTCCCCATCCGCATCAACCCCTCCCCCTCCCCCTCCCCCCTCCCCCTCCATGCACCCCTCCTCCTCATCTCGTGTAAGAACAGCCTAAAAATAGATCCATCCGTCACTCTTCTCCTGCAGCGTGCCTTATCTCCTCTTTTTATCGTCCATTTTTCCATCTCCGGGAGGAAAGTAGGGCTGGCCGGCGCCGACTTCACGCCTCCGATAGCATCAGGGAGCGGCGGTCCGATTCGCCACGCTCGGGCCGCGCCGGGGGATCTGGGCCGAGGATAGAGAGGGGTAGAGAGGGATAGAGCGGGATAGGGATAGAGAGGAATAGAGAAGGATAGGACTAGAGAGGGATAGAGTCTAGGATAGAGAGGAATAGAGAAGGATAGGACTAGAGAGGGATAGGGATAGAGAGGAATAGAGCAGGATAGGTATAGAGAGGGATAAAGATAGAGAGGAATAGAGCAGGATAGAGATAAAGTGGAATAGAACAGGATAGAGGAGGATAGGGATAGAGAGGAATAGAGCAAGATAGAGATAGAGAAGAATAGAACAGGATAGAGCTTCCTCCGAGGAGAGTTCCCGCCGTCTAATCCTCGGCGAAGGAGTGAGGTCGTAAAGCGGAGGGCGAGAAAGGGGCTGGGCGGAACTGAGTGTGTTGTGTCGAGGGCGTTTTATCTGGGCTTTTTATCTGTGCGTTTGCTGGGGTGGGAAGGGCAGATTTTTTATTTATTCATTTGTTTATTTATTTAATTTGTCTATTTATATATTTGTTTATTTATTTATTTATTTTATTTATATATTTGTTTATTTATTTATGTATATATCAGTTTATATATTTGTTTGTTTATTTATTTATTTATGTATTCTTGCGTTTGGAAGTTACGTGATTCTCGGAGATTTTTTGGGGCGATTGTTATATTTTATTTCTTTTTTCAGGAAAATAAAATGCGATTTTGTTCGATTTCCTAAGGAGGAAAATTGAAGTCCGTATTTCCAGTTGGCGGATACATGATATTTGAAACATGAGTGATTGCAGATAACTACTGCCTTATGTTAGTTATCCCGTTCGCTGCACGCTGCTATAGAGCGATAGAATGAGCTGGACATCATTATAGCGTGCATGTATCTGTCGAACACCTGATCTGGTTTCGTTCTTTGGTGATTTTGAAGCTCCAGCGCCGTTCAGGAACAGTAGAAAGTGGCGTGTCGTGGCCGCGGGGCCGATGCTGAAGCAGCGCGCTCTTGCCCCAGCCCGGAGATGACCCCCGGGCGGCCGTGAGAATGTCGTGCAGCATCCGCGTCTACGGCCACAACCAGTACGTGTCCGTGATCTGCACGTGCCGGGAGTGTGGCGAGGGCCGGCCGTGCCTGCGCCGGGACCAGCCCGGGAAGCCCCCCCTCCCCTGCGCCCCCCCTCCCCCGATGCCCCTCACCTCCACGCCCTCCAGCAGGTCCCTGCCCGAGGGGTGCGAGGCCCGAGGCGCGGGCGGCGTCTGGCGGCGCTCGTCCATCAACACGCTGGACTTCTCCCTGGACTCGTCGGTGGACTCGTCCTCGTCGTCGCTCCTCGACCGCTCGGGCTCCTGCTTCAGCGCCGCCTCGCACGACTCGAGGCCGAGCCGCGCCTCCAGCGACCCGGAGCACTCGTTCGCGCCCGCGCACTGGGCCCTCCCCCAGGACGCCCACAGAGGCAGCCAGTCGTCCAGTGCCACGCTAGAGCACCGAGAAGCTGTGCCGGGGGAGGAGGACCCCGCCTGGAGGGGCAGGGGCAGCGCCAGCAGCAGCCTCCCGCCGTCATGGCAGCAGCAGCAGCAGCAGAAGCAGCAGGGGGAGGACTCGTCGCTCTCGCGCAAGATCCAGGCCGCCTTCAGCTACCGCCTGCAGGACGCCTACAACAGGGCCATGACGGAGCGGTTTCCAGAGTCACGGTAAGGTGGACACGCCCGCCCGCGGCCCATTCATGCACGCTAAGTAGTATTCATTGTTGCAGGAGAGGCGGGAGGCGTCTGCCCGGCGCGCTCACCCCTCGCCGCCGCCAATTTCCTGCGGCCTCGACCACGGGGACGCGCTACACTTGGGTACGAGGAATACTGGCAGCCCGTGAGGGTTCCTGGAATAGGGTAGAGGGGTGTGTAGCATGTCCTAGAGCAGCGCTGCGTAATTAAGGCCACGTCAGGTTACGTCTCATCAGCACAGGGCACTTCATCAGCACTTAGGGCCGTCAGCTAATATTTCCAATGAGGAGCTGCCTAGCGTAAAGGTCATATCCATTACTGTTTTCACAATTGGGTTCCTGAAGGTAAGGGAAAGAGGAAATTAATAAAGTGTAATTATAGCGATTTGTGACAGCGTGTTTATGATGTGTAATAAGTTCGTATCGATATATCCACTGGGTCTTATTCTATCAGACCAAACCCACTGCAGTCTCATTTTAAATATTAAGATTAGGGTTTAGTCTACGCTGCTATCGTATCTCCCGCCGTACCCGAAGGTTTTAATAGGCACGGAGTTACCGCAGAGCGCCGCGTGCCTGTATCATTAGCGGGCGTCTCCACCCAGGCCAGAGCAGCATTTAGCGCTGGATCAATCCGACTCGCGTAGGTCTCCCCTTCCTGTCCTCGCGGTGATCGGCGCCGTAAATCAGGCGAGGCCGCCGCCGACGCCGCTCTGCCCGCTCTTCAGGGGACGCGAACAGGTCCCCGTTCCTTGTGATTACACTGGGCGTCGTCACCAGGTAGCTCTCGGGAGGGGCCTTATATAGTCCTGGGCTCGGCGAGCTCTCCTCGGGATAGAATAAAGGCGCGTGCTTTTGTTCTCCGCCACGCCGACGGCCCGGCCATTATCTTTCGCTCTCGGGTTTTGCATTTTGGGAGGGCGGGTGTATAGTCTAGGTGTATGGACGAGTGATTAATGTATTTGGCTCGAGGATGGGGAAGCTGGGTGTATTATTTATACACTTCCCCGGTTTCAAGGTAGCTGTACCGGGTCCAGTCAGAACAGAGGCTATTGTATCAGCGATGACTCCTCCTCGAACGAAAGTGTATCCAGTCTTGGATCGAGAAAATATCGATGCTTTTGACCTGAGACACTTTGGTGAGATATTACAACCGTACAAATGCCCCAGGGAAAGTATTGTTTTAAAGGGACCTCATTCTGACCCACCTCGTAATTACGACTTCATTAGTCTCACCCGGTTTGTCGTTAGCGGAGTCTCCTCGGCGCCTTCGTGACTCCCGCGCCCGCTTAAAAGGACGACTACCTTCTGCCCCGACAGCTCCTTCGCCGACGTCCAAAGAGAGACGACTAGCGAGACAGAACATTGATTTGAAAGACTTTAGGAGACTCTGACGAGGAATAATCTTCCTCATCGCCCGCGGAGGAGAATCAGATCGTCAAGGGAGATAAAGGATCTGCTCTATAATGTTATAATTAAAAGTATCGAAGCTGGAGGGTGTCCGTCTGTACTAACCCGCGTGGAAGTTACTATTAGGCCTTGTAAAACGGGTACATAGGCCTATTCCTATGGCATCCATGGTGTAAAGGGCAAACAATTTTCAGCCGAGGGAAGGTAGGTAATTGCCTCTTACCGATTTCACAAGATTCGCCGTCTCCGGAGGAAAGGAAAAGCTCAGGTGTTGGCGCCACGGGGAAAACGCACCTGGGACAGCTTAATGATGCTCTCCTTAACTGCTCCCATTACTGCTCCCTCTGAGCGGCTTCCTTATTACGCCAATTACTGTTGCTTTCGCTCTCGGGGCTTTCTGCTCTCGGTTTTGTCTGTTTATGATTCTCGTCCTTTCGTTTTTTGGTGTTTGGCTGACTGTGTGTGTGTGTGTGTATGGCTGTTTGTTTGTTTATATGGATGTCTTGCTTTCTTTTTCTTTTCTTTTTCTTTTTCTTTCTTTTCTTTTCTTTTTCCTTCTTCCTCTCTCTCTCTCTCTCTCTCTCTCTCTCTCTCTCTCTCTCTCTCTCTCTCTCTCTCTCTCTCTCTCTCTCTCTCTCTCTCTCTCTCTCTCTCTCTCTCCCCTACCATCTTACATTTGGCTTTCCTGTGCGATCTCCATTGTTTTCCTTTCCTTCTCTATTTCTGCGTAGTTATTATTAGTTTTTGTCATTTTTTCCTTATCCTTTGCCCCCCCTCCACCTCTGTACCTGTCCTACACGCTTCACCCGACTTCTTTTAACACCTCCCTCTTCTCCCCCTCTCCCTTCCCACCCTCACTTCTTTCCATCACCTCCCCTCACCTCATCTTAACCCCCTCCTCAGCCTTTTCAACCTCCTCCTTATCTTTTTCACCCCACACTTCTCAACTGCACCCCACACTTGTCATCTTCACCCCACACTCCTCACCTTCACCCCACACTTCTCTTCTTCACTCCACACTCCTCACCTTCACCCCACACTTGTCATCTTCACCCCACACTCCTCACCTTCACCCCACACTTGTCATCTTCACCACACCCTCTCTTCACCTTCATCACCTCTCCGTCTCCTCATTTTCACTTCCTC
>NW_027218056.1:0-12500 GCF_042767895.1 Penaeus vannamei | reverse complement strand
CCCCCACCCCCACCAACCGCTCCCTTCACCCCCACCCCCACCAACCGCTCCCTTCACCCCCACCCCCACCAACCGCTCCCTTCACCCCCACCCCCACCAACCGCTCCCTTCACCCCCACCCCCACCAACCGCTCCCTTCACCCTCACCCCCACCAATCGCTCCCTTCACCCCCACCCCCTCCCCAACCCCCACCCACTCACCGGAAGCGACGACCCTAGCAACAGCACCTCAAGCATACTCTGGGGCCTCGAAGGGCTCCTCACAACGCGTCTTTTGAGCGAAAAAAAAGGTATGGGATCGATCTTTCTTCCTTATTCGTCCATTTACTCGCTCATCTACTTATGTACCTCCTTGTATATCGGTCTCTTTTACTTATCTACCTATCTGTATATCGGTGTCTTTTACTTATCTACCTCCTTGTATATCGGTCTCTTTTACTTATCTACCAACTTGTATATCGGTATATCGGTCTCGCTTGCTCATACACCTACTTGAATATCGGTGTCTTTTACTTATCTACCTCCTTGTATATCGGTCTCTTTTACTTATATACTTACTTGTATATCGGTCACTTTTACTTATCTACCTCCTTGTATATCGGTCTCTTTTACTTATATACTTACTTGTACATCGGTCACTTTTACTTATCTACCTCCTTGTATATCGGTCTCTTTTACTTATATACTTACTTGTACATCGGTCACTTTTACTTATCTACCTCCTTGTATATCGGTCTCTTTTTCTTATCTACTTACTTGTACATCGGTCACTTTTACTTATCTACCTACTTGTATATCGATATCTTTTACTTATCTACCTCCTTGTATATCGGTCTCTTTTACTTATCTACCTCCTTGTATATCGGTCTCTTTTACTTATCTACCTCCTTGTATATCGGTCTCTTTTACTTATCTACTTACTTGTACATCGGTCACTTTTACTTATCTACCTCCTTGTATATCGGCCGCTTTTACTTATCTACCTCCTTGTATATCGGTCTCTTTTACTTATCTACCTACTTGTATATCGGTCTCTTTATCTGCTTTCCTCTAGACAGTGAGAAAATTCTTAAGAGTTCTTCGAAGATGGAATGAGGTAATCATGCCTTTTAAGAATGGCTGGAGTAAGCTTCTATAAATCGGTCGTGACAAACATCCGCAAATACGTGGAAATATACTTTTCCAGCTTTTGTTTGGTCATGCATGTACATACTGCGTGTGAGTATGCATATATATATATATATATATATATATATATATATATATATATATATATATATATATATATATATATATAGATACATATATATACATATTTATATATTTATATTTATATCTATATATATATATATATATATATATATATAATATATATATGTATTTATTTATATATATACTTATATATATATATATTTATATATTTATATCTATATTCATATACACACACACATACACACACACGCACGCACACACACACACGCACACATATATATATATATATATATATATATATATATATATATATATATATATATATATATATATATTTATTTATTTATTCATATACATATATATACATAAATATACATATACATAAATGCATATAAATGCATATATATATGTGCGTGCGTGCGTGCGTGTGTGTACATACACACACACACACACACACACACACATAAATAAATATATATATATATATATATATATATATATATATATATATATTATATATACACATATATGTATACATATGAATATATGTATATATATGTATATATATATATATATGTATGTATATATATATACATATATATACATATATGTATATATATATATATATATATATATATATATATATATATATATATATATATATATATATATATGCATATACATATCAGCATTTATATATAATACCCCCAGCCAAGCGCAATCATTCAGACGTAAATTCTCCACCTTAAGAGACATGCGGTCGTGCCTGCGCGCCCGACCTCCCAAGCAGGCCATAATCAGCCTCAGAACGATAGCAGCAGTCTAAGCCCTCGCTCGCCCTCGCCTCCGACCCCGCTCGCCCTCGCTCGCCCTCGCCTCCGACCTCGC
The DNA here is from genome assembly GCF_042767895.1 of Penaeus vannamei. NCBI lineage: Eukaryota > Metazoa > Arthropoda > Malacostraca > Decapoda > Penaeidae > Penaeus > Penaeus vannamei. Next base: position 10,400 of record NW_027218056.1, on the reverse strand, counting down.
TCGCCCTCGCTCGCCCTCGCTCGCCCTCGCTCGCCCTCGCCTCCGACCCCGCTCGCCCTCAAAAGCCCAAGAGAGCGCCGCCGCCTCGACCCGTGCTTTCGGGGGCGCTTTCGTCGCGAGCTTCCGGAGGTCGCTCCGCCGCGTCGCCCTCGCCCGCCGGCAGTCGCGAAGAAATTGGGTGTCGGGTCGCGGGTGCTCTTTCTCCTCGTCTTCCTTCCCCTTCTCACGTTCTTCCTTTTTTCCTCTTCCGTCTCCTCCTTTTCTTCCTCTTTCACTCCTTCCCACCCTTTCTTCCTCCTTCCCCCTTTCCCCCTTTCCCCCTTTATCCCCCCTCCATCCTCCTCTTTCTCCCTTTCTTCCTCCTCCTCCTTCCTCCTTCCCCCCTTTCTTCCTCCTCCTTCCCCCTTCCCCCCTCCCTTCCTCCCTCCACCCCCTCCCCGTAATGCACTAGCCGTGGTCACGATGCCCATAAAACACTCAAAACACGGGAATGGTTTTAACATGTGGCGAATGTTATTTGACTCCGGAGCCGCTATCAGCCGACATGGACAACAAAGGCGCATTTTTTGTCGTTGAGAAACTGATACTAGAAAAAGCGGAATCCGGGGATGTGCTTGTAATAATCTTAACACACTGATGCAGTGTTTTTTTTTTTTTGCAAGCATTGCGAGTGTGATACATGCAGATACATTGTTGATACATTTCGTATTAGTGTCACCAGCTCGGCCGCGACGGGAAGCCTGGGGTATGAATTAATATCTATTACAGATAATCAGTATATTCGGTAATAAATCAGTCTGGGAAATCATTGTATTCATCAATCATAATCTTTAATAGCCCGAGTCGATAGAGTATGCAATTGTGGATCTTATATTGGTATATTATTTAGGTTTGTTTTACAATCAGTCAGTGGAAGAGATAGCGATGTATTAAATCCTCTAGACTTCTTGGCTGCACGGTCTTCACGCACTTTTGGTGCGAGTGTGAATGATTGGCGATGCACGCAGAAACAGTCACTCTTAGCTATCAGTGAAGCTACTTAGTACATTTCTAATACAAAGTTTGAAATTTCACACACGCACGCACACACAAATAAACACCCACACAAATAAACACCCACACATACATCGACACACACACACACATACACACACACACACACACACACACACATCGACACACACACGCAGACGCACGCACGCACGCACACGCGCACACGTAACCAACCATTCTAAACAATCATCCACGCCCTGAACCACATTCTTCGGTCAACAAACATAAACAACTCCATATATGGAAAACAAGCCCATTAAGGCAGGTCGTATTATCTGTCTGAGAGGATGGGAGGGGAGGGGAGGGGAGGGGAAGGGAGGGGACTGAAGGAGTAAGAGAGGGAGGAAGGAAGGGAGGGGAAGGGGGAGGGAGGAAGGGAGAGGAGGAGGAGCAGGGAGGGGGGATATGAGGGAGAGGGGGCATGGGGCATTGCAGGTAATGCGTGGGAGGCTGACCTCATCCTGACATGAGGAGTGGATGAGGGGGAGGGGAAGGAGGGGAGGGGTGTGGAAGAAATGAGAAAAGGGAGGGGCAGTGTGTAGGTGGTAGGGGTGCGTAGGGGTAGGGGTAAGAGAGGGAGAAAGAGATAGGGGAAGAGAAGGAGAGAGAGGGGGAGAAAGAGAGAGAGGGAAAGAGGAGGAAGGAGAGGATGGGTGGGTGTCCGAGGGAGACGATATCTGGGGAGACGCGAGTGTGGGAGGAGGGAGGGTGAAGGAAGGGCGATGAGATGTAATAAAAAAAGAAAAAAAAGAAATAAAATGCGTGGGTGGGAAGGAGGGTTGGGTCGGGTGAGATGTGAGACAGGTATGAGATGAAGCAGGTGAATCTTGTAACTCATTTGTCTTCGTGGTATTTCGTACACAAAAGCACGAACTCTAGAGAAAGAGAGAGAGAGAGAGAGAGAGAGAGAGAGAGAGAGAGAGAGAGAGAGAGAGAGAGAGAGAGAGAGAGAGAGAGAGAGAGAGAGAGAGAGAGAGAGAGAGAGAGAGAGAGAGAGAGAGAGAGAGAGGGAGAGGGTGAGAGAGTGGGAGAGAGAGGAGGGAGAGAAGGAGAGTAAGAGAGGGAGAGTAAGGGAGAGAGGAGGGAGAGAAAGAGAAAGAGAGGGAGAGTAAGGGAAAGAGGAGGGAGAGAAAGAGAAAGAGAGGGAGAGTAAGGGAAAGAGGAGAGAAAGAGAAGAGAGGGAGAGGAGAGAAGAGAGAGAGAAAGAGAGAGAGAGAGAGAGAGAGAGAGAGAAGAGAGAGAGAGAGAGAAGGAGGAGAGAGAGGAGAGAGAGGAGAGAGAGAGAGAGAGAGAGAGAGAGAGAGAGAGAGAGAGAGAGAGAGAGAGAGAGAGAGAGAGAGAGAGAGAGAGAGAGAGAGAGAGAGAGAGAGAGAATGGGGGAAAGGTCAATCGTAGTATATCTAAAATCAGAAGATTAAATATAGTACCAAAATCAATAACGAAAGCTAGTCACCTCCCGCCTTAAACTCAGACCACAGGAAATAATGTAAAACAGTAGCAAGATATAATTGCGGAAAACGGATGAGAAAAGAAAGAAATACAAAAGGCATTTATAACTGAATATGGAGCACGTCAATGACTTTTAAAGAAATACAAGTGGTCTACATCTCCGGTCTTTATTAGCATAAAAAACAGTCGCACAAACCCGGTCATTTCGGTTCAGTGGCAGACAAGAAAGTGGCCAACACACTCAAAAGGGCCCATGCAAAGTGTCATGGCAAAGTATGTTACTGATGGTGTAAAACGTGGGTACTTTATGACACCATGGCCATGTTGGGACGCTGACACTTAATAATAGAATGAAGGGGTGTCTGGTTGATGATGACAGATTGGTGTAAGTGTAAGTATACATTAACCAAATGGACTGGCCTATGTTGTCCAAAAGTCTAGTCGAATATCAATGGATTCAGAACCTCAGACATTTTTTATTTACACTGAAGACCCGAATAAAGTATTTCCATTGTCGTCGGCGATAACCCCTCGCCCAAAACAGCCTGGACTTTCCTGAAAATTGTGAATGTTCAGAAAATGTTCACCCGAAATCGTGCAGAAAAATGCAAAACTCTGCGGGATGTTGGCGAAATGTTTGAACAACGCGCGTGGAAGAGCATTCACAGTTCAACAAATATCTAACAATCTATTTAGCTCATTGTTGTTGATTTTTAAATTGTGGCGAGAGAAACAAAAGGGGGATTATCTGTCGTAATAAGTTTTACTTCCTCGCCTGCATTCGCGGGAGATTGTCAGTGCTTTCCGAGTCTTTACCGAGATTTGCATAATGTGCCTGGGATGAGTAGACGATTTTGAGAAAGACTCGGAGATGATGAGGCAAGAGCGCGGATAGATAAACGGGGCACAAGCACAGCTAGCTACCGAACTTGCGCCTGCGACATACGATTGTATATACACAGATAATTAAAAAGCGAAAGAGACCAACTAAAAATAACACAGATAAGTAAAAAGCGAAAAAGCCAACTGAAAATAACACAGCTAATTAAAAAGCGAAGGAAACCAACAAAAAATAAAAGAAATGCACATCGAATCAAGCTCACACGAATAGAAGCATACGCCCAGACACACACAGAAACAAACACAAAGAAACATAAACACAAACGACACGCTCATAAGCACAAACACACCCTCGGACACACACACACACACACACACACACACACACACACACACACACACACACACACACACACACTCACACACACACACACACACACACACACAAGCACACCTTGTCTCCCCCCCGCCTTGCCCATCCAATTTCCATTCCCTTCAAAACCCCAGATATTGCACACCTGATTCCCTTACATTATCCAGGTGCCTGTGTACGCATTCCCGCACCTCTTTCTTTATACAGCAGGTTCCCATCCCATGTCTTATCAGGTGTGTGTGAGGGGGCGAGAGGGGAGAGGAGAGGGGGGGGGGCTGGGAGTGTATTTGAGGGTGAGGGAAGGGGTGTGGAGGGGAGTGTGAGGGGGGGGTTAAGGGTTGAGAGGAGTGTGTGGGGGTGCGGGAGAGGGGCAAGTTTGCTTGTTTGAGCTTGTTTATTACTAACTCAGCTCACCTTTGTAATGGGCCCTCAGGACCCCCCCCCCCCAACCTCTCGCCATCACCTTCTACCCCCCACTCCCACACCCCCTCCTCCCGTGCCCCCCCCCCCCAACCTAAGACGGTAGACACGCAACCCAAGGACTTATGCAAATGACCCTCGCGTCTGGAACATCCTCTGCGCTAACCAATAAGTTCCCCGTTCGGAAGAAGGCTCAAGACGTGCGCAGATGCGGCCCAGGAGGGAAGGGGGGGAGGGAGGGGGTGGGGGACCTGGGAGAACCGGGGGGAGCTGAGGGGTGGGGGATTCCCCTCCTCCCTCCTTCCACACCGGGGCAGCTGCAGGGGCGCGGGCGGCCTCACCTGCGCCGAATGACATAATGGTCGTGGGCGCAGGCAACGAGAGACGGGCGGCCGAGGCAGACTGCCCCGCCCGCGCGACCGTTACCGCTGCTGATCAAAGAGTCAAAGAGTACTCCCACACCTAGAAAGCACGCACGCACGCACGCACGCATGCTCGCACACAAAATCCGCACACAAACATAAAATTTTTGTCGCCTGCCACATTTTCTCTCTCTCCTCTCTCTCTCCCCCCCCCCCCCCCCCCCCCCCCCCCCCCCCCCCCCCCCCTCCACACACACTCACACACACACAAAGGCGAAAGTGGCGGTGGAAGTCCTTTGAGTAGTGGAGTGGGAAGGGATGTGAAACAGGGAAGGGGAAAGGAGAGCGGAGAAAAAGGGAGGAAGGGAGAGGGGGGCGAGGTAATGGCGAGACACCCCAAGCTCGATCTATTTTGGGAATTGACGCATCCCAAATGACCTTTAAGGAGCAGAGGAATCAATCAGAGAGATTCTGCACTCGGTCCCGAACACTGCTGACGCAAAATTTTCAGGGGGATACGTACTACCCGGCACACGAAATTTCAAAATGTAGGCCTTACACAGAATTTCAGGGGGGATACGTCCTACGCAGTATTTCAGGAGGGTATACACACTACACAAAACTTCACAGGTGTTATCCCAAGGTTTAATTTCAGAGGTGGATACGCATAACGCTACAACTGACGAGCGGCAAAAAAAATTCAAAGGGACACACTCACAAACTTTATAGGAAGCACATGTCGAATACGAAATTTCAAAAGGGGGATACAAGCTACGTAAATTTCACAACACTGCTACACACTTTTTTTCCCGTCTGCGCCATCTACGTTCGCCTACTTCGATTGATAATGACAATATCAAGAGCATAAATGGATCTTGATAATCCCCCCTTTAACATTTTTGGAAAAAAAATGGATGTGAGTAAGGAAAACAATGGTATCTTTCTTCAAAAGGATCGATTATTCAATCTTAGAGAGAAAGAGAGATAGTGGGAGAGTAGGTGGGTGGGAATTACATAAGGAGGGAGGGAGGAGGGGGGGGAGGGAGGGGGGGGGAGGGAGGGAGGGAGGGGGGGGGGAGGGAGGGAGGGAGGGAGGGAGGGAAAAGGGAGGGAGGGAGGGAGAGAGAAGAGAGAGAGAGAGAGAGAGAGAGAGAGAGAGAGAGAGAGAAAAGAGAGATAGAGAGAAAGAGAGTGAGAAGGAGGGGGAAGAGAGAGAGAGAAAGAGAGCCAGAGAGAGATGGAGAGATAGAGAGAGAGAGAGTGAGAAAGAGAGAGAGAGAGAGAGAGAGAGAGAAAGAGGGGGGGGGGGGGGGGAAAAAAAAAAAAGAGAGAGGGAGAGAGAGAGAGAGAGAGAGAGAGAGGGGAGAGAGGAGAGAGAAAGAGGGGGAGGGGAAGAGGGGGAAAAAGAGAGAGAGGGAGGAAAAAGGGAAAGAAGAGAGAAAGAGAGAGAGAAAAGGAGAGAGAGAGAGAGAGGGAGAGAGAGGGGGGGGAGGAAAAGAGAGAGGGAGAGAGAGAGGAGAGAGAGAGAGAGAGGGGGGGGAGAAGAGAGAGAAAAAAAAAAAGAAAAAAAAAAAAAAAAAGGAAAAAAGAAAAAAAAAAAAAAAAGGGAAAAAAAAAAAAATTTTTTCCCCGTAACAAAAAAAAAAGGGGGGGAAAAAATTCACTAACTCCGCTGACGACAGGGGGCGAAACCCCTTTATATTCAGTTAAAAATTCCTTTAGATACCCCCAAAACATATTGGATGTCGTAGCGTCGAGATAAAATGTACATTCAACGGCAGGCGAAAAAAAATTTGAGTTAGTATAATAAAACATACAAATTTTATGCATATATAAAAAACATATATATATATATATATATATATATATATATATATATATATATATATATATATAAATGAAAACTCACCTTTAATGTACCGAAACCTGCTACACGCCCTACACGAGCCGACGTTATCCGCCTTATCACGTGGACACATAATAGAAAAAAGTGGAAAGCGAAACATGCCCCGTCTTAGGCAAAGAAGCCGGCGGGCCCAACCCCCCCCAAAAAAAGGGCCAGGCCCGCGATGGGGAAGGGCACGGGGTCCAGGGCACAAGGGGACAAAGGGAATACAGGGTACAGGGGGTACTCCCCGTGTTCGTGCTTCGTGATCTCCGAGTCGGAGAGCTCGCCCTCCCAGGACATCGGACGCTCCTTCTCGGGGCCCTCCCGGGGGGGCCCGCCGTGGGGACAGCGGAGGGACTCTTAGTTTCGGGAGGGTGGAGGGAAAAGGGGGAGGGAAAGGGGGCAGGGTGGGAGGAAAGGAAAGGGAGGGGACGGTGGGTGGGAAGGGACGGTGGGCGGGAAGGAGAGAGGGAAGGAGGGGAGGGTGAGAGGAAAAAGGGGGGGGGCGGGAGAGAGGAAGGAGAGATGGAGGAAAGGGGGGGACGGTGGGTGGGAGGGAAAAAAGGGATGAGGGGGGGGGGAGGGGCCGGGGGAAGATGATGGGTGGGGAGAAAAAGAGAGAAATGGGAGGAAGGAATTAAGGGAAGGACGGAAGGTGGGTGGGTGGAAGGGAAGGGGGATTGGGTGGAGGGAAAAGGGGAGGAAAGGGAGGAGACGGTGGGGGGGGGAGGCAGGGGGGAAAAGAGGGGGGAGAGGGAAAGGGGGGGGGGGGTGGGTGGGGGGAGAGGGAAGAGGGGGGGATGAAAGATGGGAAAGAGGGAATAAGGGGAAGAGGAAGGGGGTGGTGGGGCGGGGGAAAAGGGGAAAAAAGGAGGTGGGGTAGTAAGGGTGGGCCTTCGTTAGTTTCGGGGGGTGGGGGAAAAGGGGGCGGGGGAGGAGGGCGGGGGGGGGGGAGGGGGAAAAGGGAAAGGGAGGGGCGGGGGAGGGGAAAAGGGGAATAAGAGGGAAGAAACGAAAGGGGGTGGGAGGGATGAGAGAGGGAAAAGGGGGAAACGGTTGGGGAAAAGGGAAGGCAGGATGGGAATTGTGTAGGAAAGGTAAGTGATGATGATGGGAAGGAAAAGGGGTGAAAAAAGGGGAAAAGAGGGGGGGGAAAAAAGAGGTGAGGGGGGGTCGGTAGGGAATAGGATTTGAGGTGGGCAAGGACGGAGGAGGGGATGGTAAGGGTGGAAGAGAGGGAGGAAGGTGGGGATGGGTAGGGTTAGAGGTGTTCAGCGAGGGTGGGACGTGTTGTGGGGGAGGAAGAAAGGAAGGCGACGGTAGAGTAAGGGAAGGTAAATGGTGGGAGTGAGGGAGGAAGGGAGGAAGATCGGGTGGTGTGGGGTTGGGGAGGGAAGAAGGGTCCAGTAGAAGGATTGTGGGACTGTAGGTGAGAGTGTGTGGGGGGAGAGGTATTGTGGCATCTTACGTCATAAGAAAATACGAGCTTTATAAACAATAATCATACATTACTCTCCTTAACACATATAACCTCGTTTCTATACTGCCTTCAAATCAGGGTGGCGATAAAATTATACAGATATACAAAACAAATACATAAAGATATGTAAATACATATACACAAAATATTCATAAACTAAACAAATAAAAATCAACAACTAATCGATAGACATGTGCTTTACATTTTAATCTTGCAATGCTAAGTCTGATTACGAATTACTATAGATGAGTATCAAGGAAATACTTTCGAAATCAACTCAAGAGTTAATTAATATCATTTTATGCTAAGCCTCCCTCTTCTTCACCCCCTCCTTCCCCCTTTTCTCCTCCTCCTCCCTTTCTCCATCCCTTCTCCTACTTTTATCTTTTTTTCTTTCCTCTCCCCTCCTTATCCTACTTCATTCTTCCTCACCCCTCCCCTTATCCTCCTCCCCCTTTTCCTCCCTTTCTTCCCCCTCCCTCCTAACCCTCCCCACCCCCCCACCCCCCTTCCCCCCTCCCTCTCCCTATCATCCACTCCCCCCACAAGTTTCCCCCCTCCTCCTCCTCTTCCCCCTTCTTCCCCCCCCTTCCAACCCCCCTCCCACCACCCACCACCCCCCCCTTTCCCCCCCCCCCCCCCCCCCCAAGCTCCCCAAACCTTCCTAACCCCCCCCCCCCCCCCTTCCCCCCCCCCTTCCCCCCTCCCCCCCCTTTTTTCACCCCCCCCAAGACTCCCGGAGTTTTCCCCCAACCCCCCCTTTCCCCCCACCCTTTTTTCCCCCCCCCCCCTCACCGGAGGCGAACCGCCATTGGAGGCGGCTTTTTTCCCCCCCGCCCTTGGGGGGGGGGGCCCCCCCCCCCGCTGCTCACACTCCGCTGACCTGCCGGGCGAGGGCGTGGGGGTTAGGGGGGCTTTTTGATTATTTTTGTTGGTATTATCATCATCATCCTTATTACTATCATTATTACTTTATTTATAATTTTTTAAATCGTTATTATATTCAGTATTTTTCTTTTTTAGAATCGTTATCATAATATCATTATTGTTCTCATTATCATCAGTTATAACAATATTAATAATTTTATTATCATTATTATTAATAATAATGGTAAGAATTATATTAATCATATCCGTAATGATAATAATTATTATAACAATAATAATGATAACTGATGATAATGATAATAACGATTATAATAATAATGACTGATAGTAATAATGATTGACGATAATAATAAAAACGATAACAATAATGATAAAATCAATAATAATGATAATGATAACAACAAAACCAACAACAACAATAAAAATGATGGTAATAATGAAATAATGATAAAAATAATTGATAATGGTAATTGATAATAATAATAGTAATGATAATAATAATGATAACGATAATCACAATAAAAATAACTACAGCAATGACAATAACATGAGGATGATGGCGATAATAATAACTATAATAATAATAATAATAATAACAATATCAATAATAATAACAATAACAATATTAATAATAATAACAATAACAGTAATTAATGATAATAACTGAGATAAAAATGATAATGAAATCGATAATGATAAAAACATAATAATGATGATAATTGTAATGGTAATGAATATGATATTGACAATAATAATAACAGAAAAAAACAACAATAATAAAATAACATTATCAATAACAATAATAATAACGATAAAGATAATATGATGAAATAACCAGAAAAAGAATAACAGTGATAATACTGATGATGATAATGATGATACCAATAGTAACGTTAATGATAATAATGGCAATAATAATAATAAATAATAGTAATAATAATAACAATTATAATCATAAGTGCCATCACTATACTTACAATCATTATCATTATCATGGATGTTATCATCGTTATCAAAAATTTCTTTATCTTCACCTGTACGGCCTTAGACTTTGACATCATTCTCTTATATTTTCATATACTTTACACACAGTCACTACCGACAAAACAAACATTCCTCGAAGATAAACAAAGAAATTGTCTTTTTAACTTCCCCCGACAGGGGGGGAAAAGCAAAGGGTGCTTACCGTAGGGTTTACATTGTCCGCGCAACAAAGAAGGACGCTGTGGCGGCCCGTTCACCTTCAGACACCAGCGAACGGCACTGCTTCCTATCTTATTATGTCTCTGTGATGCCGTTCCAGAGTGTGGAGGTAAAAAGGGCAAAATAAAACAAGTGCGTCTAAAGGTGTATAAACATGCATTTGCACATACGCGCATGTAGATACACACAAAGACATGCACACCCAAGCAGATATAAACACATGTATGCGAGCGCAAACATACACACGCACATGCACACACAAACACGCATACATATACATACATGCACACACACACACACACACACACACACACACACACACACACACACACACACACAGGCGCGCGTACATACATGCACACACACACAAAACAAATAAAAACAACAAACAACAACAACAACAATAACCAAAAGCACGCAGTCTCACAATACCACCCCTTCCCC
>NW_027218055.1:0-7500 GCF_042767895.1 Penaeus vannamei | reverse complement strand
GAGGAGAAATGGCGAAGGGAGGAAGAAATGATTAGCAGTCTCAGCGTTTTCGTGTTACCCTAAGGACGAGGGTGGGTGGCTTTGTGGATCGCGTTTTTTTCTTGTGTGTGTGCGTGCGTGCGTGCATGCGCGTGTGTGTGTGTGTGTGTGTGTGTGTGTGTGTGTGTGTGTGTGTGTGTGTGTGTGCGTGGTCGTGTGTGTGTGTGTGTGTGTGTGTGTGTGTGTGTGTGTGTGTGTGTGTGTGTGTGTGTGTGTGTGTTTTTCTGTATGCCTGTGTGTGTGTGTGTGTGTCTGTCTGTATGCCTGTGTGTGTGTGTGTGTGTCTGTCTGTGTGTCTGTCTGTGTGTTTACGAGGGAGAAATATGAGGGAGGCATGGAGCGAGAGAAGGGGGAATGAGGAAAAGTGAGAAAGGGAAAGAGAGAGAAAGAAAGAACGAGAGAGAGGGAAGCGAGATCGCGAGATGGCAGGTGGGTTAGCGGAGGGATGGGCGGATGGGCGAGGATAAAGAGGTAGTTTTAGCCAGACAAAGAGGAGGGAAGGAGGTTGAGGACGTTTCGGATGTCAATTGTCTCTCATCTCAGAACGTCGCAATACGGACGGTTTGCGCGTGTCCGTGTAATTTGTCCCCCGTCTGCGTCGATAGTCTTACTAGATCGTGCGGTTCAAGGGCGGCGGGAGAGACGCCGAGGGAGGAGTTGAGGTGAGGGAGGCAGTGGGAGAAAGAGATTGAGGGAGGCAGAGGGAGAAAGAGATTGAGGGAGGCAGAGGGAGAAAGAGATTGAGGGAGGCAGAGGGAGAAAGAGATTGAGGGAGGCAGAGGGAGAAAGAGATTGAGGGAGGCAGAGGGAGAAAGAGATTGAGGGAGGCAGAGGGAGAAAGAGATTGAGGGAGGCAGAGGGAGAAAGAGATTGAGGGAGGCAGAGGGAGAAAGAGTTTGAGGGAGGCAGAGGGAGAAAGAGATTGAAGATTGAGGGAGGAAGAGGGAGAAAGAACTCGAGGGAGGCAGAGGGAGAAAGAGAGTGAGGGAGGCAGAGGGAGAAGGAGATTGAGGGAGGCAGAGGGAGAAAGAACTTGAGGGAGGCAAAGGGAGAAGGAGATTGAGGGAGGAAGAGGGAGAAAGAACTCGAGGGAGACAGAGGGAGAAAGAACTCGAGGGAGGCAAAGGGAGAAGGAGATTGAGGGAGGAAGAGGGAGAAAGAACTCGAGGGAGACAGAGGGAGAAAGAACTCGAGGGAGGCAGAGGGAGAAAGAACTTGAGGGAGGCAGAGGCAGAGGGAGAAGGAGATTGAGGGAGGCAGAGGGAGAAAGAACTCGAGGGAGGCAGAGGGAGAAGGAGATTGAGGGAGACAGAGGGAGAAAGAACTCGAGGGAGACAGAGGGAGAAAGAACTCGAGGGAGGCAGAGGGAGAAAGAACTTGAGGGAGGCAGAGGCAGAGGGAGAAGGAGATTGAGGGAGGCAGAGGGAGAAAGAACTCGAGGGAGGCAGAGGGAGAAAGAACTTAAGGGAGGCAGAGGCAGAGGGAGAAGGAGATTGAGGGAGGCAGAGGGAGAAAGAACTTGAAGGAGGCAGAGGGAGAAAGAACTCGAGGGAGGCAGAGAGAGGAGAGTTAAGGAGGTGAAAACATAAGGGAGATAGAAAGAGTTGGAGGAGACGGAGATGAATAGAGAGAAGGAAGGAGAATGAGGGAAGAATGAGGGATGCGCGTGAGAGTGAAAGGGAGAGGAAGAGGGGGGAGAACAGTGTAGTAGTGAGTCCTGTTCGAGTGTGACTTATTGGAACACAATGGCGAATTACCGTCTCCGTCTCCCGGGCGCGACCAGGCCTTTGTAAGCAAACTGCGGCCCTTCTCTCTGCCTACTCTTCCTCTGCTCTATGTTCTCGTCCCATTTTTTCGCCATTCTGTCGCTTCCCCTCTTCGTTTTTTTATCTATTTACTGTCTCCTCTGTTTTCCCCTCCTCTGCGGCGCTCCCTCTTCTGTCTCCTCCTTCGCTTTGCCCATTCCTATTACAGGTATTTATGTTTGCATATATGTATATATGTATGCATGTATGTATGTATGTATGTATGTATGTATGTATGTATGTATGTATGTATCACAGACCTTTTCCTATTACAGGCAGGCAGGCAGATATATAGACAGACAGACAGAAAAGCAGGGGGGCGGGCAGGCAGGCAGGCAGGCAGGCAGGCAGGCAGGCAGGCAGGCAGGCAGGCAGGCAGGCAGACAGACAGACAGGCAGGCAGGCAGACAGGCAGGCAGACAGGCAGGCAGACAGGCAGGCAGACAGGCAGGCAGGCAGGCAGGCAGACAGGCAGGCAGACAGGCAGGCAGGCAGGCAGGCAGGCAGGCAGGCAGGCAGGCAGGCAGGCAGGCAGGCAGGCAGGCAGACAGGCAGACAGGCAGGCAGACAGGCAGGCAGACAGGCAGGCAGACAGACAGGCAGGCAGACAGACAGGCAGGCAGGCAGGCAGGCAGGCAGGCAGGCAGGCAGGCAGGCAGACAGACAGGCAGACAGGCAGGCAGGCGGATAGAAAGAGAGAGAGGGTGAGAGGGAGGGAGGGAGGGAGAGAGGGGGGGAAGTAAGTGGAAAAGAAAGTCATTGAAAGAGAATAAAGGAAAAGAAAGGGGGAAAAGAGAGTCGGTGAGAGTTAGTGTGAGAGTGTTGAAAGGAAGGGCGGGAGAAAATCAGAGAAAACGGATCTGTGGAATGGGAGAATTAGAAGCGTCTCCCGAAATGCTGAGGTGGCCGACCTTCCCGGGGCAGTGGCATGACCTTGTTTGTGTATGGCTTCTCTCTGACGCTGGAGACAAATAAAGGAAAACGAGAAGAAATTTGAATATAGAATACATATGCGTGTATGTCTCAGTGGGTGTGTATGTATGCTATGTATATAATGTTTGCACAGACTTATATATTGATTGATAAAAAAAAAATTGTACACACACGCACACACGCACGCACGCACGCACGAACGAACACACACATACACGCACACTCATATCCACTCACTCCCTCCCTTTTCCTCTCTCACCATCCATGTCTCTCTCCACCTCCCCCTTCCTCTCTCACCATCTCTCTCTCTCTCTCTCTCTCTCTCTCTCTCTCTCTCTCTCTCTCTCTCTCTCTCTCTCTCTCTCTCTCACTCTCTGTCTGTCTGTCTGTCTGTCTGTCTTTCTCTCTCTCTCTCTCTCTCTCTCTCTCTCTCTCTCTCTCTCTCTCTCTCTCTCTCTCTCTCTCTCTCTCTCTCTCTCTCTCTCTCTTTTCTCTCTTTCTCTCTTTCTGTGTCCTCCAATAATTCTCTTGCGTCTCCTCCTGACACTCTCCGAGGGGAGTTGAGGTTATCGATCCCGGCCGTCAAGGGTCGACGGCCTCACTCGCGCGGGAGAGGAGCACAGAAGACCGTTCGAATGAGGTCAAGTTGTGCCGCGCGACGGTGAGCGAGCAGAGCGGGAGGCGCAGGAGACCTTGGTTCTGGAGCGGGGGGGGAAGGGGAGGAAGAGAGGCGGTAGGTAGGGTGAGTGGCAGGGTGGGGGGAGGGGGGAGACGCGGTAGGTAGGCCGCGAGGGGGGGAGGATGGGAGAGGAATAAGAGGAGGAAGAGGAGAGGCGGGAGGATGAAGCCGTGGGCGAGGGTACAACTAGCGCTGTGATGAAGGTGTCTTTCAGCGAGGCGAGAGGGATTGAAGGAATTATTGCTTTTTTTTATCTCGAACTTCCAATGAGGGCGCTGTTGTTTTGTTAATCGGGGGCGGAGGCAGCTCGCTTAGGTAGGAGCGGCGTTGCACACGGGGCGGGAAAGCGCGCGCACACACTTGTATGGCTTCGAGTTGCCTGCCCCCGTTGACTAGGACCCTGTGTTTGGTGACGAGAAGAAAAAAAATAACAAAACTGCAGAGAAGGATGGAGAAAGAGGAAAAGAGGGGCGAGAGGCGAAAATGAGGAGTAAAGATAAAGAGGAAAAAGGCGTGGGCGAAGTCGTAGGCGAAAGCAAAGACAAAGCCAGAGGTACAGGTAAAGGCAAAAAGAAGGACGAGAGGGAATAAGACATAGGAAGAACAGGAAGAGCAAGGAAAGGTAATGAAGATGATGATCAGTTAAAGGTAAAATAAAGCAAGGAAGAGAATGGAAGGTTAATGTTGGGAAAAAAGTGCAGGAAGGTGATGGAAAAAAACGGAAAAATACTGAAGTTCATGAACCATAAAACATATGAAAAGGTCATTGACCGATGCTTAGATTTCGAGTTGATATTATATTTTCAGAACATAGTTATTGGTGGAGGTGTTGATACTGTTATTATCATGATATCTCTGTCTATCATTCTTTTCCCTCTGGTTTTCCGCTTTCTGTCCCTCCTGTCCCTCCTTTCTCTCTCTCTCTCTCTCTCTCTCTCTCTCTCTCTCTCTCTCTCTCTCTCTGTCTCTCTCTCTCTCTCTCTCTCTCTCTCTCTCTCCCTCCCTCCTCCTCCCTCCCTCCCTCCCTCCCTCCCTCCCTCCCTCCCTCCCTCCCTCCCTCCCCTCTCTCCCCTCTCCCTCCCCCCTCTCCCTCCCTCTCCCTCTCGCTCCTTCTCCCTCTCCCGCCCCCTCCCTCTCCCTCTCTCTCTCTCTCTCCCTTTCTCTCTCTCTCTCCCTTTCTCTCCCTTTCTCTCTCTCTCTCCCTTTCTCTCTCTCTCTCCCTTTCTCTCTCTCTCTCCCTTTCTCTCTCTCTCTCCCTTTCTCTCTCTCTCTCCCTTTTCTCTCTCTCTCCCTTTCTCTCTCTCTCCCTTTCTTTCTATCTTTCTATCTTTCTATCTATCCTATCTATCCTATCTATCTATCTATCTATCTATCTATCTATCTATCTATCTATCTATATCTATCTATCTGTCTCTATCTCTCTTTCTCTATTCCTCTTCCTCTACCCATGAATCAGTATCAGCTATGTGGGTGCATCACAGTTGAGGCAGTGAGGTGAGACGGTGACAATCTTAAGAACGCCCCAAGGAGAAGTAGGATGTCAAGAGACATTGGAGGGTCCTCGAAGGAGACACGGGGTGGGCTGGGGAGACGGGAAGAGTGTTCTGCTTGAGGAGGGTGGTGGTGAGGATGCTATGAAGCTGGATGTGTCCGAAGGAGTGGGGAGGAGCTTTCTTGTGGAGGGGCGGGGAGCGGGGGAGCGGAAGGAGATGGGAGTGCAAGGGACACGGGGTTAGACTTATGTGTTTAAGGGGAGCAGGGTTTGTGTGGGGGGGGGCGGAGGACTGGCGTTGGTTAAGGTGATAGGTGTTGAAATTCTGCGTTGCAAGATGCGGATGTTTGCCGTGGTGTCATGCTTGCGTTCGTGTTTGACGTGAGAGGCTGCCCCATACCGCTACAATGGCAAAAGCATTGTATGAAGTGCCAGATGAGGCATGTTTGCGTCGGCATTTATGATCGGTGGCTTTTCTTGAATTTTTGTTATATATTTACATGGCGCTCGTTATACAGCACTTTCGACGCCTGTTGGACAGGATACCAAAACAATTTAACGCTTGAGATACCAGGTATCCAGTAGCAGCACCGTTCATCCATGCCTTCGCTCAGTGCCGAGGAGTCGATGAAGTGGCACTCGTGAGATGGGGCGGGTGGAGTGCCCTCGCCGTGTGAAAGGATCGGCGGCTGCTCAGGAGATGATCTGCTGGTTAAGCTTTGTAGTCGGGAGAGCCGCTGGCGAGGGAAGGATAGGGACACGAGGGGAAGGCAGTGGTTCTTCACCCTCTCCAATGTACGCACCCCTTCCAAATCTCTCCCGAAATTGCTAACATAAAACAAAAGCTAAACTGCAAATTCGATGTGTATTAATTACAAAACCACTTGTTCTTTATTTTCTTTGACAATGCATACATTGTTTGTGTTTGTGTGACAAAAATCTAGAATACTGAAATATCATCCGTATACAAAAGATATATTTTACTTCAATTTTCAATTGATATACTCGCACCCCAGTTAAGAACCGCTGCCCTAAGGCGTGGCATTATTCCCAGAGGAATGCTCTGCAACGTTTTAAGACGTGGCTTGGAAGTGTGTTGTTTTTTTATTATTAATATAATTATTATTATTATTATTATTATTATTATTATTATTATTATTATTATTATTATTATTATTGTCGTTGTTGTTGTTATATTAAATTATATTGCATTATATCATAGTATATTATATCATATCTTATCATATCATCATCCTCATCATCATTATCGTCTTTATTGTTATTATAATTATTGTTGTTATTTAGATTTTTTTCTTGATCCACTTCTTCATAAGACCTGCAGCAGTCTTTCGGCTCAACCAGGATATTACACTCCTTGTTATATTAGGTATATTATTATTATTGTGTTATATTATTAGTATTATTATTGTGTTATATTATTAGTATTATTATTGTGTTATTATTTATTATTGTTATTATTATTATGTTATTATTTTTTATTATTAATATTATTATTATTTTATTATTTGTATTATTAATTTTGTTATTATTATTATTATTATTATTATTATTATTATTATTATTATTATTATTATTATTATTATTATTATTATTATTATTATTATTATTATTATTATTATTATTATTATTATTATTATTATTATTATTATTTAGAACTAAAGGTAGAGTTGTAAGTAGAAGTGGCATGGTGTGACCTGACATGGTATAGTGTGGTATGACGTGATGTGGCTGGTGTGATGTAGTGTAGTGTGGTGTGGTTGAGAAGCTAGAAAGAGAGGTTGATACAATCAGAAGAACAAAGAGCAGACGTCAGAAACTGTGGGGCGTTCTGTAGCAGAAGCGCTGGATCAAGAGGGCATAAAGTTTCCTCGCGAGCCAGGTTGCCTTCCACAGGTAGGCGATCTCTAGGCTGCGTTCACTGATGCGCGAGAGGAGAGCGGACGGAGGAGGACGAATGAGCAAAGGCAGGCAAGGGGGAGTTGTTTATGGAAGAAGATTGTGGTTGGGGATCTCGTAGAATGTAATGGTGGTGGTGGTGATGAGGATGAACATTACGGTTCGGGAAAAGGTGGAAAGGTTTGTTCCAAGATGTCGCGGCGAGGTGCTGGGAGACCTAGTACGTCGACACGAATAGGTTTTAGCTCATGGTGACACAGCGATGTTGTTGTCAAAGCGAGCAAACGCAGTATAATGGAATCTAGCTGGCAGGATGCTTAAGTAGGCAGGGGAGGATTGTGTGGCTATATGAAATGGTAGCGAGGGTCGGAGGGTTGCGGTCGCCATGGTGACGTTCACGGTATAAGCGGCGGTTGCTTGACCACAATCCCCATGGCTGCACTGACGAGGCCAGCTGTGTATGGCACGCGTGTGTTTGTCCGTGGCTTATTGATGTTTAGGAGAGGTAGTTCTCGAGGTGTATTTTACCGATATGTATTTTATGTGTTTTTATGCCTGCATGCTTTTATTGTATTGTGCATATATTTGCATCGTATAGGTAAATACAAACACCACATGTTCACGCACTCGCATAC
>NW_027218054.1:0-2500 GCF_042767895.1 Penaeus vannamei | reverse complement strand
ATCCCGGCCGCCCGCCTTCCCCGGGATCCTGAGTCATCCCGCCCACAGAAGGAGGCTCCGGCCGTCGGAACTTTCGAATGGACGAACGAACATGCACACACATACACACACACACATGCATATTTCTATGTGTGTGTGTGTGTGTGTGTTTGTGTGTGTGTGTGTGTATAATAATCATTATCATGATTATTATAACTATCATCATTATCATTGCCATTACTTTTTTATTATGATTATGACTGTTATTAAGATTACATCCACATTCTAATTATGATCACATTATATCATTACGTTATCCACATTCTAATTTTTATTCGTCTTTCACGTCATAATGATAATGATAAAAGTAGAAGCAAAGTAGTAATCGTAATGATAATGATAATGATAAAATGATAACAACGATAATGATAACAATGATAATGATGATATTGATTATAATTTTCATTATTATTGTAATAATAGTAGTAATTACAATAGCAATAATAATGATAATGTAAATAGTTATCATGAAAAATTAGATTATAATGATAATAGTAATAAAGATAACATAATAATAATGATAATAATAATGATAACAATAACAACAGCAACAATAATAATAACAATGATGATAATGATAATGATAATAGTATTGATAATAATAATAATAGCGATAATGATAATAGTAATAACAATAATAATAACGACGCTAGTAATATAATATTACTATTAGTAATAAGAATTATCATTATCATTATTGTTTTTATTGTTATTATTTTCAATAAGAAGTTGTCAAAGAAGATAATAATCATTATCATCAACATCATCATAATAATAATAAAAATAATAACAATAATAATAATAATAATAATAATAATAATGATAATAATAATAATAATAATGATAATAATAATAACAATAATGATGATATTAATAATAATAATGATCATGATAATGATGATAATAATGATAATAATAATGACAATAATGATAATAATAATAATAATAATAAATAATAACAATGATAACAATGATAATAAGTATTATAATAATAACAATAATAATACGAAGAAGGTGATGATAGTAATAATAGTAATCATTATCAACATCATCACCATCATCACCATCACCATCATCATCACCATAATGATAATAATAACAACAGCAATAAAAGGAAACAGACATAAATAGGAACAGAAATCCAGGACGCACACTAGAAGACACAGTGTATGTTTAATTTTTTCTCCTCTTTTCGAAGCGTGACCTGTTCGTATGCAACCGCACTCTTTAAAGTGCAATTGCATGGCCTCTTGACCGTCCTTAGAGCAAAGGAAAATAATTCAGAAGGATGGATGGAGTCCTGCTATTGTCTCGGGTGTTGTTGGTGCAACCGACCCAAACATCGATCCCGGACTTTCATTTTCGACTCGGAATGGATTAATCACTTTGAGATTGTTCGCTTCGACATGAGTCTTTTCTTTATCATATTGCTGATGTCATTCTCAGGGGGGATGGGGGGGGGGATATCTCTCTATCTCTCTGTGTCTCTTTCGCTTCATCTCTCTGTGTCTTTTATGCTATCTCTCTCTCTCTCTCTCTCTCTCTTTCTCTCTCTCTCTCTATCTATCTATCTATCTATCTATCTATCTATCTATCTATCTATCTACCTATCTATCTCTCTCTCTCTGCCATGTCCCCTTTATGGTCAGCTTAAACACAACTCAGAGAACAAAAAATTACCGCCTGGACTTGCCACAGCATCTCGCAACACCTTTAGAAAAAAAAATATATTGGACTCCAAAATACCACCCTTTCATCCTTCCTTTCGCGCCACCCCCCCCCCTTCCATCCTCCACCATCCCTGGTTCTCCCCGTACCCTCAAAATTCCTCCCCTCCCTCCTATCCCCACTAAGTCCCCCTCTTATCCACTCCTTTCCTCACATACCGAGAACATAACAGCTTATTTTTTGCGCCTCACGTCCAGGACTTGGTTGGGGGAGAGGGTACGCCAGAGGAGGGGGTGGGAGGGAGGGAGGGAAGGAGGGAGGTTGATGGGTTGAAGAGAGAGAAAGAGTGAGAGAGAGACAGACATACAGACAGATAGAGACAGAACGAGAAATATTGAGGAACTGACAGACATATTCACAAAATAAACATTAAAAATCACAGTAAATGCAAACAAAATTAATTAAAAAAAAGACAAAACAATAAAAAAGAAAATAAAAACAAGGGTACCCACCCAACCCCTTTCCATCCGACTTGTCTCAAGGCCAATCGGGTTCAGGGAAAGCGAGAAAGATAACGATAATCTTGCTCTCGCGTTAACCTTAGCGGCCGGTAGTTAACCCTGCCAGTGGGTTCACATTGGTCGGGTTAAAGGAACTAAGCTAGCACACACACACACACACACACACACACACACACACACACACACACACACACACACACACACACACACACACACACAACACACACACACAAGGACACACACACACATACACACACAAACACACACACAAA
>NW_027218050.1:10000-14640 GCF_042767895.1 Penaeus vannamei | reverse complement strand
TATATATATATATATATATATTTATATTTATATGTATGTATGTCTATATATTCATATGTACACACACACACACACACACACACACACACGCACACACACACACACAGACACTCACACACACACACACACACACACATATATATATATATATATATATATATATATATATATATATATATATATATATACATGTCTGTATATGTATATATATACATATCATCATCATCATCATCATCATCATCATCATCATCAGGGTTAATCCACTGAAGAACGTAGGCCTCCCCCAATCTTTTCCAACTTTTCCAGTCTTGGCCCCCAAATTTCATTATATCGTCATGCCATCTTGTCACTGGTCTGACCCTTGCCCTCATTATGTTGTCTATAGTCGAGTCTGTTACTTTCTTTATGCCCTGCCCGTTGCCAATTTTTCTTTTTCTTTTTCTTTTCTTTTCTTTTCTTTTTCTTTTTCTTTTTCTTTTTCTTTTTCTTTTTCTTTTTCTTTTTCTTTTTCTTTTTCTTTTTCTTTTCTTTTTCTTTTTCTTTTCTTTTTCTTTTTCTTTTTCTTTTTCTTTTTCTTTTTCTTTTTCTTTTTCTTTTTCTTTTTCTTTTTCTTTTTCTTTTTCTTTTTCTTTTTCTTTTCTTTTTCTTTTTCTTTTTCTTTTTCTTTTTCTTTTTCTTTTCTTTTCTTTTTCTTTTTTTTTTTCTTTTTCTTTTTTTCTTTACTTTTCTTTTCTTTTCTTTTTTTTCTTCTTTTTCTTTTCTTCTTTTTCTTTTTCTTTTTTTTTTCTTTCTTTCTCTTTTCTTTCTTCTCTTCTTTTTCTTTTTCTTTTTCTTTTTCTTCTCTTCTTTCTTTTTCTCTTCTTTTTCTTCTCTTTCTCTTCTCTTTTTCTTCTCTTTCTCTTTCTCTTTCTCTTCTCTTCTCTTCTCTTCTCTTCTCTTCTCTTCTCTTCTTCTCTTCTTCTCTTCTTCTCTTCTTTTCTTCTTCTCCTTCTCCTTCTCCTTCTCCTTCTCCTTCTCCTTCTCCTTCTCCTTCTTCTTCTTCTTCGATGGTCCCGAGTATATCTTCCACCTTTGTCTGTTCCCTGATCCATGTCGCCCTCATCCTATTTCATAGGCTAATTCCCAGCATCAACCTTTCCATCCCTCTCTGGGCACTTATTAGTTTCCTCTCTAGTCATTTGGTTGTTGTCCATGTTTCTGATCCATAGGTCATAACTGGGAGGACACACTGGTTGAAGACTTTTCTTTTTAAACATATTTGCAAAGAGCCTCTTAGTATACTACTGTGCCTGCCGAAGGTGCTCCAGCCTAGACTGATGCATCGCTTTATTTCCTCTTCGCTCGATGTGTTTGTCTGTATGAGTTGCCCTAGATATCTATATTTATCTACTGCTACTAGTGCTTCACCTTGTACAAGTCCGACTTTTAGACTTTCTCTATTTAGATCGTTTATTGATTGCTGCATTTCATTTGCTGATTCACTGAAGATAACAATATCGTCTGCAAACCTGAGATTGTTTAGGTGTTCGTCTCCTATTTTCATACCCTTCCCTTCCCGTTCTTGTTTCTTGAATATTTCTTCAAGGCAGGCTATAAACAGTTTTGGCGAGAGGGTGGCACCCTGTCTAATGCCTTTTTTAATTGGTATTTTATCGGTTTCTGTGTGGAGCTTGATGGTTGCTGTCCCATCTTTGTATATATCTTCCAATATTTTACAATATACCTCCTCTACTCCCTGTTGTCAAATAGCACCTAATATTGCTGGTATTTGTACAGTCAAATGCCTTTTTATAATCGATTAATGCCATACACAGGGGTTTCCTATATTCATTTATTTTTTCTCTTATTTGAGTGAGTGTGTGGATATGGTCTGTTGTTGAGAATCTACTGGGAAAGCCTGCCTATTCTATAGGCTGGTTTGAATCCAGGCTATCGGAGATGCAAGCTGTAATGACTTTTGTGAACAGTTTGTAAGTAACTGAAAGGAGGCTTATGGGTTGTTAGTTTTTAAGATCCTTTTTATCTCCTTTTTTATGTATCAAAAATAATTAATGCATTTTTCCAGTTTTTCGGATTTTTTTTTCTGTTGAGAAGGCATTTGTTAAATAGATTGGCTAGTTTCACTTGCAATTTCTCCTGCATCTAATATAAGGTCTATACTATTTCCATCTTCACCTGGTGTTTTCTTCTCTTCATGGCTTTAAGCACTCTTTTTTTTTTCTTCTATTGTGATATTAGATACGTCTCTAGTTACCGCATTTGCTTCAATCCGTGGCTTTTCATTTGAGTTGCATCGATCCCTGAAAAAGTCTTCCATTACTCTTATAATTTCATTCTTATTATATGTCACTTCTCCGTCTGGTTTCTTTATTGCTTACATTTGATTTCTCCCTATTCCTAGTCTCCTTTTAGTTGCTTTCATGCTGGTACCTGAAATTACTGCATCATTTATGATTTGATCATTGAATTTCTGTACATCTTACCTCTTCTTTTTATTTATGGTCTTTGTTAGTTCAACTAATTCTATCTTGTCCGTGTTTAATGATACTTTCATGGCCCTACGTTTTTGCATAAGCTGTTTAGTTTCTACTGAGAACTTGCTGGAGCTTTGCTTGTCATTCTTACCGCTTACTTCAAGTGAAGTGAATATCTGTTTTGAATGTTAAGGCTAAATTCTGTCGCCCTGATCTTCAAATTAGCCAAGTTTGGCTGCGGTTTGCGTATGAGTTTGTTCCTCTCCCTTCTGAGGTGTACTTTAATTTTGCCTCTCGCCATTCTATGGTCGCTGCCAACATTTACTTTATTAATGATATCCACATTTTTTATTATATCACTCTTATTTAAAATTATGAAGTCAATTTCGTTTTTGACATTAGATGGCGACTTCCATGTCCACTTCCGTTCTAGTCTTTTTTTTAATGTATTCATGATATTGAGCGATCAAGCCTCCGCAAAATCGACCAGCATTTGTCCCCTCTCATTTCTAGTGCCTATTCCGTGGTTCCCTACTATGATTTCTCCTGTCATTTTACCTGTTTTGGCATTAAAATCTCCCATAATTATTGTAAAATGGGCTTTTACTCTCGCTGGCTAAAGGAATATCTTCATAGAAGCTCTCCATTTCTTCATCACTTTAGCTGCAGGTTGGTGCATAGACCTGAACAATCTTTAAGTTGTACCTATTGTTTAGTTTTTTGTTACTGAAGCCACTCTTTCGCTTATACTATAGAATTCCACAATGTTCTTTTCTAAGAGTTTGTATATTAAGAACCCTACCCCTAATTCCTGTTTGCTACCCTGGGGTTTTCCTCTCCAATAGAGCACATGTTCGTCATATAGTATCTTCTGTTCTTCGCCCAGTCTTCTAACTTCACAGAGTCCTACAGCATCCCATTGAAGACAGTTCCTTGAGTAAAGCTAGTAAGTCAGATTCAGTTCTCATGGTCCATATATTGTATGTGCAAAGGTTCATCAACGTGAGGTGGCCGGATAAGTTTAGCGCCCTCTTCTCTGGAGTGATTCCCCTCCGGGGAATGAGGGCCATTGCTCTGTAGTATTCATGTTGGGGGGATTACAGCCAATTTACCTCCCACCTACTGGCTTGGGTTGCAGTAATAATAACAACAAGTAACATTTTGTTATTTTGTCTTTCTTTATACTTTCATAATCAGTTTTGTGTAAGGCCCTACACCACTGGTCAAGGTGGGCAGAAATAGGATTCTGAGAGTCCTCCTGAAGCTGGTGCGCTTCCAGGCATGACTCATGAATGGTACATTCCACTCTTGCTAACCGGTGAAATTAAGACGAGAGCCCCTTCCTCATTGCCCACTGTCTAAACTTTGTGCACTCACAGTGATACAGTCCCAAAACTCTGGTGCTCTGAGACACCCATCAGCCAGGTCTCAGTAAAGAAGGAAAAAAATTAAATAATAATAAAAAAATATATATATGACAGGTCACACCTGCCAGATGCAATGGGTTAAGAATATCTAATCATTTTATCATTTTTTATTAGGAGCATTTTTTTTTCTTTTTTGTAAAACTGGTTTAGCTATAAAATGCATTACCCTTATAACATTTTTTTATTTTGTCTATACATTACAAATCATGAGTAAAAACTTCTGTATTTCTGAAGACTCAAAACAGCACTGTGAATCAATAGTACAAAATTCCTGAAAAAGATTTCCATCTACACGTGCATTCAACCTCAAGAACACAAAAACTGAAAGCACAGCATAAAATTGGCTTCAGTGCCTTGCAGTGAAAACTAAAGGGTGTTCATAATGCATGAAAGCCACTATGAGAAGGTTTCACAACTTGGTATCTCAGCACTGTAGTAACAACAGCTGCCCGTGATGACTCACAAGAGCAAACCATAACCTGTATCTGGAGTTTTACTTTCATCCTGCCAATATCTGGCCCTTCAGGTACATGTCCCCCTGATACAGATTTTCTAAGCTCGGCTTATTTTTTAAAAATAAAATAATTCAACTAGCTCATGACCATGTAAATATATATGTGAGAGCCTTAATAAAAAGCGATGACATTTGCATAAGTAAGTCTGATTACTCTTCTTGTGTCCATAATTCAGGTATGGTAATCCTTGTTTCTTTCCCATTACTCTCAGATCTAAATTATAG
>NW_027218050.1:0-2500 GCF_042767895.1 Penaeus vannamei | reverse complement strand
CATTCATCATAAAAAGCTGTCTTTGGCCTCATTCTGAAGGGGAAGGACTGATTTTTTGTCAATAGCTAAAACTACATGCAAAACCCATAGAATAACACTAGCTAAGAAGTTATATCTATATGTGGTAAGAAGTTTAAATGACAACTATCATTATCAAAAATACAGAAAAGCATTTTGAATGTAGCATTCTATCATTTTATAAATGACTCACTATCACTAAGTTTAAGATCAAATTTGCTGATCCAGACTAGATTATTTCATGCAATAATATGCATCCCCCAAACATGTAATCAAGAATGTTAAGAAATGTCTAAACCATGACTCCCTTGAACTAAGTATCACATGAAGCTCATATAATTCATTTATTTGTTCATATTTGTGTTATTCTATTATTCAAAACTTAGTACTCCAGAAGTTCTAATAATTTCTTTTGAGACATACAACTGCAAACATGGACTTCAAACAAAGCAAAAAAGTAAAAAAAAATATTCATGCTAGTAACCCAAAGACTCACTGGAAACAAGAAAAGAAATTATTGAATTCTTTTAGTGGTCACAGGTTCAAAACCACTGTTACTGTCATTGCCATGGCTACTGTCTATTCACCTACCTACTTAAAAAATTTTCAATCTATTTATGTCTATATGGATCTATCAGTCATCTACCTATCCATCTATATATCTACCCATATGTAAACCTTACATATCTATGATTCTGCTTGCAGCAATGTATTTACTTACCGACTCTCTTTCTCTTGCTCTTCCTCCTCTAACACTCTCTCTCAAATGCACTCATTTATTGTCTAATGCTACCTCAACATGTACAAATGTAGACAGACAGACACACACACACACTGACTCACTCACTCACTCTCAACACTCACTCACTCTCACTCTCTCTCTCTCACTCACTCTTAAAAACAGGAAAAAAAAGGAAGAGAAAGGTATCATTGAGACCTTAAGTTGGTAAATCATCCATAGGGTATTGTGCCCTTTGCTTTATTTCATCAAAAACTATCAATTTCCATCATGTTTTTATCAGTGTAAAAAATGCATGTTTTTTTTAATATGCTCACAAACTTTCTACACATGGGACAACCAGATTTTCAAGTTAATATTTGTCTTGACTGGGTATGACAAATGTAATATCTTTAATGTGTGAAATAAATATTTAGATATAAACAGAGTAGCTACATTCAACCAAAATCAGATAATGTATGCAAATTTACATACTTTGGGCAAAAACAACTTTTAAATATTCCTGACACATGAAATGAGGCAAAGATGAAAAGCATGTTTAAAAGGGCATGAATAAGACCAAGTAACCAAAAACTGCCTTTCTAACAAACAAAAATGTATTAGGCAAAGAAATTAATAGACAAAGAGAAATAGCAGCACATTCTCAATCGCACCTTCACTTTTATACACAAGATTACTCATGTATTAATTCAGTCAAATCTTGACATTTCCAATTACTCAAATTACATTTAAAAAATCAAGTAATCTGGTTTCTAAAGTCTAGACCTTGGAAACAAGGATTTCAAGAAACTGTATGGCTAATGTTTGATATGTTTTTGTTTTCCTGCATGTTTTTGAGCAAGTTCCATAATTGGAAAATTTGGAAAACATTTGCAAACAATTCTGACATTAAAAATAGTGAACAAGAAATAAACCTTTCTTGTCTGGACATTTCTGCAAATAAATACTGGAACATCTTTACATGAATGCCTGTCAGGATTTTGTAGTGCACTGTTTACACTTTTTCTGTGCTTATAAAGTATTTCAGATTAATTTCTTGTTATAAAAATACAACTAAGAAATACAATGTAATTTTTTATGTAACTGATATTTTCATTATTACTATTAATACCATCATTAGTATTATGATTAATGTCAACATTAAATACAGGCAATCTGGATGTATTCTTATCACAGGGACTAGGATGCCAAAACACGGTTTTCAAATACTTTTTAAAACTGTCTAGGTATATTTTGGATGTTGTCTAAAAACAAAGAAAATTGCTTGCAAACAGTTCAAGAAAGATGTTTCCATGTCTGGGCAATTTTATAATTTCATGGGTTGACCAATGTGTAAATTCACTTTAATGTTGCTTTCTTCTCCTAGATGACAAGGAACAAAGACATAGGATATTTCTTTTTTAACAGAATCTTTAATATTCAAGATTATACAAAAGCTTAAACTTGCTGACTATCTAAATTACTAACAACAGATTTAAAATGACATTCAGAATAATACTATCCTTCTAAATCAACTAAAAAATCAAATAAAAAATATAATGCAATTATTAAAATTTGAAGTAACAGTTGTTGTCTTTTATAAATCATTACTGTATAACAGGTGAGTTAAACACTATAGTAGCCTTTATGCCACTAATTCTCCTTCTGTTTCTTCTGTACACTTTCGTCACTGTCTTCCAACGTCCTCTTACTTATATTTCCAGACTCCTGCTGTTGAGTAAACCAGAAAATCTCTCAAATCAC
>NW_027218048.1:12500-14637 GCF_042767895.1 Penaeus vannamei | reverse complement strand
ACGTCATCTTCCCCTTTAATAGCTTTCGTAATGTTTCAGGTTGTGTGCGATCCCCAGTGTTGACGTGACAGCGGCATCATGGCGGTCGAGGTTCCAGCAGCGTGCGTAGCCCCGGCATCATGGTGGTGCTGTGCGGCCGCCTCGAGGTGGTAGTGGTCGAGGCGTGCGACCTACCCAACCTCGACCAGAACGTGCTGCGGCCGGAGGACAAGAGCGACCCCTACTGCGTGGTGGAGGTGCAAGGAGGCAGCGGCAGCCTGCATAAAGTCGGAAAAACTTTCACCATAGACGATTGCCTCAACCCCAAGTGGTATTACAAAGTGTCAGCGGACATCAGCCAGGACGTCGCTGGCCTTAGATTCACAGTGAAAGATAAAGACTTGTTATCTTCCGAAACAATCGGCAGTTGCTTCCTGCCTGTGCATACCTTCATAGACAACAGTGCGCCCCATGAGGCAGAACTTGCGCTAGTGAACAGTAAAGGTTTCCAAGCCGGGACGCTCAAGGTCACCGCTTCCTTTGTGTACGACAGAAACCAGCCGGGTGTGACCTTAGGTGACCGAGCGTGGAACAAGGCGAGTGAACTGAGAGACCGAGTGTCGAGAAAGCTCCCCAAGTACGGTGACTCTTACGACTCGATAAGCTCGTTCGGCGAAATGGCGTTCCTGCACGGCATCCTCGACCTGAAGCTGGAGCGGGCCAACAACCTGCCCAACCTGGACAGCTCCATCCTCAGCCTCAGCAAGAAGGACGTTTCGGACCCCTTCGTGGTGGTGTCGCTGGAGGACGTGGACGGCGAGCCCTGGAAGATCGCCACCACGCATGTCATCGACAACAACCTCAACCCCGTGTGGGAGGAGAACTTCCGCGTGGACATCTGCCACGACGTGGCCTCCATCACCTTCACCGTCCGGGACAAGGACTTCCTCTCCTCCGAGCAGATCGGCTCCGTCTCCTTCCCCGTGAACACCCTCACCCAGGAGAACGGCGTGCACGGCACCTTCGAGCTGCTGAGGGAGAACAAGAACAAGCGGGCGGGCACGCTGACCCTCTCCATGACGTACAAGCCCAAGCAAGCCGTGCAGCCGTCTTACGAAGTGCCTGAGTGCCTGTTCCCCCTCCGCCACGACAACCAGGTGCAGCTGTACCAGGACACCCACTGCCCCGCCCTGCCCATCCCCCTCACCGACAGCTACGGCAACGCGTACCAACCGCGCAGCACCTGGAAGGACATCTACACCACCCTCATGGAGGCCACGCAGTTCATCTACCTGGTGGGCTGGAGCATCAGCGCCAAGATCGCGCTGCTCAGGGACGAGGGCGAGGACAACCGCACCCTCGGGGAGATCCTCAAGCAGAAGGCGTACGAGGGCGTGCGCGTCCGCCTCCTCCTGTGGGACGAGCTTACGTCCAACGACCTGAGGAAGACGGGCGCCATGAGCACGGAGGACGAGGAGACGGCCAACTTCTTCCGCGGCACGCCCGTGGTGGTGGTGCTGGCGCCGCGGGACCGCCACACCAAGGACATGTTCTCCACCAAGATGCACTTCACCATGCTCTGCTACACGCACCACCAGAAGTGCGTCATCGCCGACTCGCCCATCCCGGAGATGCCCGGCCAGAGGAAGGTGGTCGCCTACGTGGGCGGCCTCGACCTCACCGGCGGCCGCTACGACAACCCCACACACCCGCTGTTCCGCACCCTAGTGCGCGAGCACAGGAACGACTTCCGAAACCGCGTGTTCCCGACGCTGACCAGTGCCAACGGGCCGCGAGAGCCGTGGCACGACATCCATAGTCGCGTGGAGGGCCCCGCCGCCCATGACGTCCTCATGAACTTCCTGGAGCGCTGGAGGAAGCAGGCGGCCGACCAGATCGACACCATCGTGCCGCTTCAGCAGATGGACGGCATCGTCATGGACTACCAGTCGTGCGCGCCCGACCGCTGGAGCGTGCAGGTGTTCCGCTCCATCAACACGGACTCGGCGCAGTTCGACTGGACCACCGCCGTGGGCCTCACCAAGAAGAAGGGGCGCGCCTTCGACAACAGCCTCCACCGCGCCTACATCCACAACATCCGCCGCGCGCGCCGCATGATCTACATCGAGAACCAGTACTTCATGGGCAGCAGCCACAT
>NW_027218048.1:0-7500 GCF_042767895.1 Penaeus vannamei | reverse complement strand
GTGCCTGAGGAGCTGGTTCCCCCTGAAGACCCCTCGACGACCCTGGCCTTCACCAACCGTCGCCTTATGATCTACGTCCACTCCAAGATGGCCATATTTGATGACGAGTACATCATCGTGGGCTCAGCCAACATCAACGACCGCTCGCTGAGTGGCAATCGCGACACGGAGATCGCCACTGGCTCCTACCAGCCCATGTACGTGGGCACGGGCGGCGAGCTACCCCGTGGGGACGTGAGCATGTTCCGGCGCGCTCTGTGGGCCGAGCACCTGGGCACCGCCGCCCCCGTGGACCAGGACCCCTCGAGCGTCGAATGCGTCCGAGCCGTTCGCTGGCTGGCTGAGGACGCCCTCCGCGCATTCATTGAGCCCGGGGATGCTCCCACGCCCCGCCACATGCTGCTGTATCCTCTGCAGGTCAACCCCGATGGCACGGTGACCCCGCGACCTGACTGCCCCACTTTCCCGGATACAATGGGCAGCGTGATGGGAGCAAGGTCAAAGGTGTTCCCAAGCACCCTCACCACCTAAACAGGCAATGGCAGTTCAGATATTGGCGATTGGTTAAGAAGTCTTGGTCATGCAATTGTGAGCTTCCCACCAAACTTTGATTTTTGTTGATTTTATTAAGCTCTTTATCTGATAGCATACAAGTAATTGGTGTTTGTAATTATAGCTATATCCTGTCATTTGCCACCAACTATAATATTTAAAAGATATAAATTTGACTTGCTACATTATTATTTTTAGCTATGTAGCTTCCATTGCTAAAGGGTGTTTAGAGGTGTGGATTTTAATGATTGCTAAAATGTAATGATTTAAGTCATCACACCTAAGGAACAGCAATAGAAAAAGCTTACACAACTGGAATGCATTAATAAAGCCAAGTTTTATGCATAGAGCATTTGGTGGCTTGTATTTGTTTGGACAGCAAGAGGTAATTGATAACACACAGGGTAAGTTGGAGCAATAATATGGCACAGTCTAACATATCAAGTACTATAACATGCATACTAAGGTCTGCAAACAGTGCTGTTACTCAGACCCACTTGAAAATATTACCATCATTGTCTGTTATCATGTTCAAGCTGCTGTATTTCTCACTCTTTCCCTGTGTTTCCTCACCCGCAGAACATCCTGATCTTTGGCATGGCTTGTTCTAGCATTGGGAGTTGAATCTTTATTGATTTATGAGAAAATAAACTTTGCTAGATTCACTGGCAGGTCAGATTCTGTAATTGCACTTGTGAATGTATTTCATTCTCTCATTCATGATTGCACTACTGGGATGGGATGAAAACATCAAAGTGTACATTCTGGAATTTGTATATTAGGTGTTGTGTCATCCATTTAAGTTTTCCTGATTACGAGATTCTGTAAACAATAGAATCAACAAAATGGTGGGCGACTGGATATGAAAAGTTATCAGCAGTTCATCAGCTGCTAATTCCTTCTATAATGACAAGAGAATGTAATTTAAGCAAGGAATAATTCACAAGTGCATTAAAATGGCAATGAAGTACATTGCAGTGTCTCATTGTAATTTCTCATAACAATGATTAAATTTCATATATCACATATGTAAACCTGAGATTTAACTCTCTTTACTTTATTAATTGTGTTGTACCTTGAAATGAAACTTTTGAGGAAAGATTAGAAGAAAGGTTAAGCTTGGACAGGTTGTGAAATCTCAACTAGAAATGCTATTGTAGAGTATGTCATCTAATATGATAATCAAGCAGTTTGTTGTGATATCCATTCCTTCAGGCATCAGTGATTGTGAAAAAAACAATAATATTTATCAGCTTTTGTTATAGATGGTTATGAATATTTACATTCTTTTTGTTACCAGATTTTAGATATGTATCTCCCTTTTTGGGATACGTAAATCATTGCATTGAAATATTTGGTGCTCACTTGAAGCTCAAGGTAAATAGTACAACTGTTTAGTTCTGAGGTAGGTCACTCATGCCTAGGATTAAAGGGTTGCAGGTTGAACTATATATTGTCATGCATCATAATGGCATAGATTAATGATTAGTTGTGTAAATGCTCTGGAATAAAATTATCTTAAAATGGTATACTTATTCAAGGGTGAGTGAACGTTTTAAGAAATATAGCAGATGGAAAGGGTAAATAGAAATATTTATATATTTTATTATAAACTGGTTATTACTCCAATTCAAGTATCTCTACAATTTCATAGACTATAAGTTTTTCTTCTGATGTATTATTGATAATAAGGTTGATCATCATGGACTATTGTGGTCTAGGTTTTGTGTTCAGAACTGTGGAGGAAACAATCCACTGCTGCACTAATTGCTTTTTGGTCTGCTAACTTTACTCATATTTACTCATTAGTGTGTCTTACCGTCTCAAGTGTTTGGCATCACAAGCACCACCAGGAGAACAATTTTTAAACAACATCTTAAACTGTAAATTCATAATCATTATTATAATTATGCATCAAGGTATTTCATGTACTTAGATCAAAGAAACTTCCTCTTTTGTCAGGGATACTTGTACAGTTGCTATTAGGTGCATATTGCATGTTAGACGTCAACTGTTCTCCTGATGGCTTATTTGGACTTGACTAGTCTGTTGTGAAATAACCTGAGCTTATTGTTGATGCTTCTTCAATGAGGAATATTATGTCTCAAGTCTAGATTATTAAAAAGCTTTTCTCTCAGTATATTGTGTGGTCTTCAGAGCACTGTTTTTATCAGTCATTTTAGAGAGAACCTCTTTGTAGATTTGAGTGATTTAAAAGATAAGCATGTGAACCATTCTGCACTCAAATTTCTTGCTAAGCAACTAAGATGAGTATTGACTTAAACTGGAAATCTAAGAAATCCTAAGTACATTATTTAGAAAAGTTGCTTTCAACAAAAATATGCAATGATGCTACTTCCATGAGGATGTGAGATGGTTAGATACAGTTTTAAGTACAGTATGTCATAACTTGTGGTTTAGAGCCACAAGTGTGAGGAAGGAATGACTACATAAAAAGTGGCTATGTTAGTCTGACCTCATAATGAGTGAAATGTTTATAAGCTTGTAATCAGCCTACATTCAGGTTGTAGACAATTTTTTTCAAACTACTCTTATTCCACAAGTACTCACCATTTTAAATCTTTACACAGAACTTGATCACTGCCTTTGATTATTTTTTTCTCTTGTCTCCCATTGCTTATTCTAAGAAAAAAAAATCCCTTTCTTCCTTTATTTGTTTTGTTTATCTTTGATTAAATAATAAGTTAAAAAGTGTGAGATTTTTATACACTTGACATTTTGTTTTGTTTACAATATTTTTAATGAGTTTTTAAGATAGTAGGTTTGGTTAGGTTTAAATATTGGGAAGTTTGAAGTACTAATTCTCTTTTTATCATACTGTAAACCTTACTAATTGAAAAAAAAAAAAAAAAATTGGTAAAGAGAAATTGGCTTTAGCAAATTTAATTGGTATTTACAGTTTACTTTTGTGGTTTCATTTACATGGGTGTTGTCCTTTATATGTCAGGTCGGCTGAGTCTTTAAAATGGAAAATATTACAAATGCAAGAATGTATTACAAACTATCAGCAGTACTGCATTCACAGAAAATACTGATATGATATTAGAAATACTTTATCTAAAGATACTTTTAAGTAAATTATTGATACACTCTCTGAATATAAAGTCAAAGTAATAGTTGAGAAATTCCAAAAAGAAGCCTCTTTTAGGGTTTTATTTTAAATGAAAATGCAGTAAATTTGCCTCTTAGGTTGATGAAAAAAAAATTTAAAGCAATTTTTTTTTCTCTCTCACTCTCTCTCTCTCAAGCACATGTCAAGGCATCATAATTCAAGATAAAAACAGTATACATTATTAGTCTGCCATTCTTGGAACTAATTATTTTCTACTAGCCAGATCTTTTGGTGCTTAAGTAATATGCTTCTTTTTCTATTCAAGATGCAAAGTACAGAGATACAAATGTATAATTTATGATATCTAGAATATGTACTGATACATTTATTATGTATTAACTTATATGCATACACTGCACATTTTCAGGTCTCTTTCAAGTACTTACTGAAACATAGAAACATAGTGAATGTTTTTTTGTTTATGTTTTTATGATATATATTTTAAAGGCTGATTGTGCCAGTCAGATAATTAAGTTAAAATTTTACTTGACAAGAAAAGATGTATCACTTTTCCCTTATATACTATATTTAAGAAGAAAAAAAAAAGAGGTGCGTGTAGTCTCCTAATCTGACTATTTGCATACAATATCAGCCATTTTTTTGTATAAATGTTTGTTCCTTTTTTCCCCATATTTGTTGAGGGGGAATCATCCCAATTAACAGAGAGGAAGACCAATATACTTGTTCAAATATCTATATATTGACACACCCAGTGCTCTCGACTCAGACCTACGTTCTATGATTTTCAAAGTGTCTTCAGTATAAACATCAGTGTTGCTAGACGTTACTTTGTTTCCATTTTATGAAAATAAACTGTGATTACAAGCTGTGTTTTATTTATCTATACCCTTTTATGTTCTTTAGATCTTATATTTTTTAGATATATTGTACTCTGTAATGTGTGTATGTGGGTGGGTGGGCACTTACATGTATTTTTTCTTTTTATGTACCCCCCCAATCCCTTGCCCGTTGTTGTCGTGGGGGGGCTTAGGAGACGGAGACTGAGACCCAATGCAGGGATCTCCCCTGCCTAGGGCCTCAGTCCTCGACTCAACTAATTTTGCATGGTCTTTTCCCCTTCAGCTTTTTGTTTCCGTCCCTTCTCCAACCCCTTCTACTATCTACTTCCTAAGGTGTAAGAGCCATGCTGAAAGAATGAAAGGCTGACCTTGTGCCAGTCCTGAACGGACTGAGGGAACCATGGGCACGGTACTCCCGATTTAATTCTCTAGCCCTTACCCACTACAGGGCATTGGGGGGTGGACTCCGAACACTGAACTACTACCCTCTCCTCAATCTCCAGAAGACATTCCTACCCTCCCAACTTCCTCAAATTTATCAACTCTACAACCTTCTTCATCAAACACTCCAACCTCCCTTATTACTACCTTACAGCCTTATTCTCCATCTCTGTAATACTACCCCTCTCAACAACACTCCCGCTTCCACACACCCCCATCCTTCTACCACCACCAACCCTACAAATATCTTAACGAATCTATTTAGCCCAGCTAAATGGGACCGATTTTTTGTGATTCCCCCTACAGTTCCTTACTCAGGCAACACTCTTCTCTTTCAACGTCTGCAAAAACATGTAGGCAGAGTCCCTTTCCGTACCCGACGCGATTGCTTCCGTCTTGTAACAGTCAGATATGAAACTGAAGCTATAGCATTATCAAAACAAACTGATCTCTCTGGCAACCCCATCCCTGCAGAACCTCATCCAACTCTTAATACTCGTACCAGAACTGTCTCTATCTCCCCAGCAAACTGCCCAGTCGATACCAAAGATTGGTCAGATTGTGGAGAAGACTTGCTCGGCTGCCTCAAAGACCAGGGCGTGATATCAGTATATTGCTACTCCATTCCTCCTAGAGGTCATAAAAAGAAACCCACCAACATTGCCAAAATTACTTTCAGTACACATGACCTTCCCATTCGTATCTATATTGCTGGACAATCCCTCCCTGTTCAACCATACCAACCTCCTCCCCATCAATGTCAAAATTGTTGGCGATTTAGACATCCACTCAAACACTGCCGCTCCACAGACTGATGCCCCCTCTGTGCCCAACCCGGTCATAACAGATCAAACTGCCCTGCACAAACACACACATGTGCTAACAGCGGCAGCCCCCATAATGTATTTTATAGAGGCTGTCCCACTTACATGTTCAAGTCTGAGGTAGCAGCTCTCAGATACAAAAATGGTCTCACTCTATGTGAAGCCAGACAGAAAGCACGCCAACAAGGTTTCTCTTATACTCCCTATTCTAGTAATGTCGCTTGCTCTGCCCCTCCCCCTCCACCTCAAGATGTTCCTACACCCTCCCCTATACCTACTTACTTCCCCACTTCCACCACTTCCACTTCTACATTCAACCTCCCCCAGTCAAATTCTTTTGCCACTCTAAATCCAGACACCCCAATCTCAACCACAGCTCCAATCTCAACTACAGCCCCAACACCATCCCCTCTCCTTCCCTGTACTACCCACAGTTGACAGACGAAACGTTCCACCCCTTCTTCCCCTACCGCACACTCACCTCCACCTACCTTTACTTTTACTCCTCAGACACCAGTCTCTTCTTCCCCCCCTTATAAGAAAACCTTTGTCCCACAAAACTCTCCAACCAACTCCACTGCAGAAACTATGGAAGACATTAAAAGCTATATGCTTGAGACACAAAATTCCATAACTCATGCTCCCTCCACACTTGAAGTGATTGCCGACATCCATACCCCTCCAACTCATATTCCCCCGACACCCCTTCCTCCTACTCCCTCTCAACATAACCTAACCCCCTCATTTCCGTACACCACCGATATCCATCCTCCCAATATCCATGCTCCTGAAATCCATCCCCCTCTTACTCATAGCACTCCTAGATCCCTTCCTCCTAATCCCTCCCAAGACAACACATCCCCTTCAACTCCAACTATCCATCTTTCCGATATCCATCCTCCTACCACTAATATTCCCCCCACACCACTTCCTCCTACTCCATCCCAACACAACCCACCCCCTTCAACTCCAACTATATGCACATTCTCCCTCCCTCCATCCCCTCTATCCTTTCCACTCCCTCCCAGATATACATGGGAATCACTCATGTCACAACACCCCCTAGCTCCTTCCCCCCCAGATTCCCCAACACATACCAGCACTTTCACTCATAAAATAAAGATATAGCTCTCCTACATTGGAATATTTGCGGTTTCCGTTCTCACAGACCAGACCTACGTCATATCCTTGCTTCTTATAACAACCTGTTCTCCTTCCTCAGATGCATAAATATCCTTCACTTGATCTAATTCCCTTACCTAAACCACCATAACCCTTTCCCTCATCAACCCCCTTACCCATCTTCAACTTTCCAACAATACTCTAGATAGTTGACGCATAGCAAGTATCACCTGACATCACCCTTTACTATACCTTTCTATAATGCTATATGACCTTCGATGTCTAGCACATTTATTTTGCTTTTAACCATTAACCATTCTTTTTATGTAATTTTCAATATTTTCATAAAACTATTAGATGAGACAAGTTTTCAAGTATTTTGTAAAAAAAAAATAATAATTATAATAATAATTAATTAATAAAAAATAGATTAATAATGACAATTTGGAAGCAATATAGAATATTACATAGATATTAAGCTTGACAATGAACAAAACTTTTACATACATTAAGCTTGACAATGAAGAAACCATATATATAAGTATAATCATTTGTAATCCACTAGCCTAGTCTATAATTAAAATATGATTCTGGATAACCACTTCCTCTTTCTGCATAACTGTGTTAG
>NW_027218047.1:0-14633 GCF_042767895.1 Penaeus vannamei | reverse complement strand
TTCCAAAATGTAGTTAACATATATAAACAGATAGTTATCTATTCTTGTACGGTTAGGTAAATCTACTGTAAATTATTTCCTCTTGTCAGCTTCGTTTAGCTTATTTCTCCTAAATCAGAAAAGAAGCTGAAGTAGAACATTTTATGGACTTAACAATAAACCATTTAGATGTCTGGGAAGTGTGAAATCAAACTAGAACCTTTAATGCCTCTAATGATAAACCATTTATATAATAGGGAAGGTTGAATATCCTCTTGAGAATATGAGAGTAATGTCTAATATAACTCTGTTCTGTGTAGACTCCCTTGACCATTCTCTTAATGGTTCCTTGGGGACTTCTATTTTCGTTTTCTTTGTCCGTTTCCTGTCGCTTGCCTTTCTCCTGTCAGCTATTGTCTTTTTCCTGCTAAGTGTCTCGCTACTGTCAAATATCTCTCTTGTTTTTTTTCTGTCAAGTCAACTGTCTCTCTCCTGTTAACTCTCTCTTTTTCTTGTCAACTATTTCACACGTGTCAACTGTCTGTCTGTCCTGCGCACTGTTTGTCTCCTTTCAACTGTCTCTCTACTGCCAAATATCTCTCTTGTCTCTCTTTCTTGTCAACAATTTTACTAATGCCAACTGTCTGCCTCTATCCTGCCTACTGTTTGTCTCCTTTCAACTGTCTCTCTGCTGCCAAATATCTCTCTCTTTATCTCTCTTTCTTGACAACTGTTTCTGCCATGTCTCTCTCCTGTCAAGTCTCTTTTTTTTGTCAACTCTTTTACTTATGTCAACTGTTTCTGCCATGTCAACTGTCTCTTTACTGGCAAATATCTCTATCTCTCTTTCTTTCTTGACAAATATGTCATGCCAACCGTCTGTCTCTATCCTGCCTACTGTTTCTCTCCTTCCAACCGTCTTTCTTACGTCCAACATCCCTTCTTTGCCTCTCTCTTTGTTGCCAACTGTCTCTCTCCTGTCAACTCTGCCAGTCTCCCCAGTCCTGTTGGCGCCACAGCCACGCCTTTGGGAACTACTGGCCTCATTATGTTTGATAATTAATGCATGAGATTTGTAAGGAAGATGTACAAGGCATTCTCTCGTCCTTTTTTCCAAGGGGGGGGGGTATAGAGGGGTATGTTTTTAGTGGTTACGTTGGCCTGTTGCTAGTTAGGTTAGGCGTATGGCTTGTGAAATGACATCGTTTCCGGGTTTTTATTTATCTTTTCTAGACTTACTGCGTTGGTTTTAAAGTGCGGTGGATGTTTTCGAGGATATATAATGCTAGACAGAATATTTTCACATAACTGTTTCTCTCTCTCTCTCTCTCTCTCTCTCTCTCTCTCTCTCTCTCTCTCTCTCTCTCTCTCTCTCTCTCTCTCTCTCTCTCTCTTTTACTTTTTCATTTCCTTATGGTTTAGGTTGAACTCTCATAACATATGACCAAAGTTGTTGCTTTTTTATCTTTGAAGTATGATACACTTTTGTTTCTAAGTAATATCACTCGCTTCTTACAGATTTCATCTAAAGTTTCCCTCTTCAAATTTAAAGTTGAACAGACCCTCTCTCTCTGTCTGTCCGTCTGTCTCCCTTCCTCTCTCTCTCTCTCTCTCTCTCTGTCCCTCTCTCTCTCTCTCTCTCTCTCTCTCTCTCTCTCTCTCTCTCCCTCTCCTCTCCTCTCTCCCCCCCTCTCTCTCTCTCTCTTCTTTTCTCCCTCCCCCCTTCCCCTTTTCTATCTATCTTTCTGTCACTGTCTTTCTATTTCTCTCTTTCACTCTCTTTCCCCTCTTTCTCTTCTTCCTCCCCTCTCTCCCTCCCTCCCTCACTTCGACCCCCCTCCCCCCTTCTCTCGCCCCTCCCCCACTCTCTCTCGCCCTCCGCTGCACCATAATTTCGCTCGAGGGCCAGGTAATTGACACTTCATCCTCGTGCATACCTAACTCTCGTGAATGGCACTTGAAGGCAGATTGCGCCGAAGGGGTCACGGAGACAGATGGCGGGAGCTGCTCCTCCAGGCTCTCTGCTTCCGTCCTGCTCCTTCTCTGCTTCCGCCCTGCTCCTTCTCTGCCTCCGCCCTGCTTCTTCTCTGCTTCCTTCCAGCTCCTTCTCTGCTTCCGCCCTGCTCCTTCTCTGCTTCCTTCCTGCTCCTTCTCTGCTTTCGTGCGGCTCCTTCTCTGCTTTCGTGCGGCGCCTTCTCTGCTTTCGTGCGGCGCCTTCTCTGCTTCCGCCCTGCTCCTTCTCTGCTTCCTTCCTGCTCCTTCTCTGCTTTGGGGCCCTTCTCTGCTTTCTCGGTCCTTCTTGCTTTTCGGGGCCCCTTTTTTTGCTTCCCCCTGTTTTTGCTTCCTTCCGTTTTTGCTTTGCCGCTCCTTCTCTGCTTCCTCCCTGTTTCTTCTCTGCTTCCTTCCTGCTTCTTCCTTTTTTCGCCCTGCTCCTTCCTGCTTTGCTTTCTTTTGCTTCCCCCTTTCTCCTTCCTGTTCCGTCCTCTTCTTCCCCGTTTCTCCTGCTTCTTCCCCCCCCTGTCCTTTCTGCCCTCCTCTTTTCTCCCTTTCTCCTTTTTCTCTGCTCTCTTCTCCTTTCGCTTCGACCCTGCTCCCTCGCTTCCCCCTTTTTTTTTGTTCCTTTCCCGTTCTTTTCCCCTTTCCCCCTTTTCTTTCTCTTTCCTCCTGCTTTTCTCCTTTTCCTTTTTCATCTTCCCCCCTCCTTCTTTTCCCCCTGTTCTTCCCTTTTCCTGCTTTCCTTCCCCCTTCTTCCCCCCCGTTTTGCCTCTTTTTTTCCCCCTGTTCCTCCCCCCCCGCTTTCTCCTTTTTCCCCCTGCTCCCTCCCCCTCCCTCTTCCTTTCGTTTCCCCCCGTTTCCTTTCCCCACCCGCTTCCTCCCTTTTCCCCCTGTTCTTTTCCTACATTGCTGCTTCCCTTCCTCCTCCTCCCTCCCTGCTTGCCTTTCGTTTGCCTTCCCTGCTTTCCTCTTGTTTTTCCCCCTGCTTCCTTCTTCCTACATTGCTACTTCCCTGCTCCCTGCTCCCTCCGCTCCCTCCTCCCTTTCGGCACAGGGCTAGAGACTGGGGGTGGGGGGGTGGGGGGTCGAGCCTCCTTTCTCACTTTGGAGTCGATTCTTGTGTTCTTTGCTTGCTGTGAGGAATGTGTTTGGCACTGGAGGAAGTGGCACTAATACTATTTTTTTTTATAATCATTATTGTTGTATGTTGTTGATATTATTTCTGTCATTATTTAATTGGTCGTAATTGTTTTATCCTTATACAAAGGATAATGATAACTGTAGTAATAGTTATTATGATCATTATTGTTTTAATTATTACTGTAATTTTTAAATTATGATGTTTATTTCTTTGTTATTGCCATCATTAAGCTTATCATTGGTGATGAAGTAATTGATAATTTAGGTAGCTTGGATAATTTACACAAAATTCTGTAATAGTTTATTTCTAGCCTTTTGGCTAATTACCCTAATTAGCCGGCAGGGGGCGAACGCATAATTATGACTCCGTAATTTTGTTCTTCATATTTCATCGGAAGGGATCACTGTCGCCGGAGCACGATTATCTGGCATCATCTGATCCAAATTTTCTTGCTGAAATTGCGATGTTGTTGCTCTTCATAAAAGGGACAACTTTAGGCTAAATATTGGTGAGCAAGAATGTTATGCATACCATAAAGGGATTTGGCTTATATATATATATATATATATATATATATATATATATATATATTTTTTTTTAAAAAAAAAAAAAAAAAAAAAGAGAGACCCCCACCCCCACACACACACACACACACACACACACACACACACACACACACACACACACACACACACACACACACACACACACACACACACACACACAGATTCACGGATACATATTGCATAAATACATGAATACATACGTGTACGTGTGTGCATGTATATTCATATACAATTAATATACATACATGCAGGAAAATAATGCTATTCCTGCCATGATTTATGGTTTGTCAACAGCGTTAGTGCTAAATAAAGAGACAGATCACGAAGAAAAAAACAACTAAACAGTGAATTAATGACAAGAATGAACAAACGAGATGACAATTAACAAATGAGATGACAAGCTACACATAGTTGATGAACCAGCAGCAAGACATTCCAGCCTTTTAATATGTCTTTGACGAACCAAATCTGGAATCCGTGTTTTCAAGGGAATTCCAGTCCACATTTCCGAAGACTTTCCAGTAAGGATTCACGCCCTCAGCAGTTCAGACGTGCAGCGACGGTTTCGATTCGAGTTGGAAAATTGCAGGAAAAGGAGAAGAAAATATTTGGGGAAAGATGAGGAGATATAGAAGTTATTAAAAGAAAGAGGAGAAGGAGAGAATTTGATTGGGAAGATAGTGATATGAAGGAAAATAAGGAGAAAAAAGACGTGAAACTTGAGGAAAAGAACAAGGGAAATAATAAAGAAAATGTTGAAGATAAGAAGAGAAGAGCTATTAATAGGACAAGAAGAAAGTGGAGAAGAATATATTAATTTAAGAAAAATGGAGGAGAAAAAGAGAACAAAATCATGGAAAAGATAAGAAGACGCCCCCCCCCCAAAAAAAAAAAAAAAAAAAAAAAAAAAACGGAGGAAGAAAGAAAGAAAGAAAAAGTTTCCACTCCCCAAAGAAAGAAAGAAAAAGCTCCCCCCCTCAAAAAAAAAGAGAGAAAGAAAAGAGAAAAAAAGGCCTTCCGTCGCAATTTCCCGTTCAAAGGCTTCCGTCTCGTTGTCCCTTTTACTCCGGAGTCAATACAGTGCACTACTCCGGGCGTGAGAGAGGATAAGGAACGGGAATCACGCCATTACTCTTCCTACTCCGGCCGTAAGTGCTGGTGTGATCACATCCGTCTCCGCGCCCCTTCATGCTGCCGAGACTTGATGTTGCAAAGCTTGTTGTAGGAGGAAGAGCAGGGGCGGGTTCTTCTTCTTTAGGTGACGCTTTTGCTTTTAGTCTTTTTTGCTATTTGTTTGGTTAGATTTTGGATTTATTGGTGTCTCTTTTTTGTTATTTGTTTGGTTAGCTTTGGATTTATTGGTTTGTTTATATTTTTATTTAATTGATGGTTAATTTTTCTATTTGTTTGTTCATAGTTTTATTTTTATATGTTTGTTCATTTTCTTATTTATTTTTGTTTGTTCATTGTTTTACTTTTGTGTTTGTTCACTGTTATATTAATTTGTTTGTTCATCGTTTTATTTCTTATGTCTGTTCATCTTTTTATTTATTTGTTTAATTTTTTATTTATTTGTTTTTCCATCATTTTACTCTGTTTGTCCATCGTATTATATATTTGTTTGTTCATCATCTTACTTTTTTGTTTGTCCATGTGCTTATTTCTTTGGAAGGGGGTATTTTGACTTTAAAGAAGACTGACATGGAAGAGGGAATGCACGCTCGTTATTCACAAACACGTCCGCATGGAAGAGTATGCATAAGTACAATTTTTAGAATATTGACCTCCATCACTTCTGACACCAGCGCTCTTTATTTCTTTTTTTTTTCTGATCAGCCTCTACAAGAAATTATCTCAATTAATTATAAAGAAAAGAGAGGAATCGATTCTATTGTCGTCCATTATGGCAAACTTAGAGCACGAGGCCGGTCACATGATCCCCCGAGCTGAGACAATAGGGCAGGAGATGGCCGATTGTTCTTGGAGAGAAGGAGGAAGTCGAGGGTGGGGGAGGGGGGGAGGGAGGGGGGGGAGGGGGGGGGGGAGGGGAGGCGGGGGGGGGGAAAGGGGGGAAGGGGGGGGGGAAAAGGGGGGGAAAAGGGGGAAGAGGGGAAAGGAGGGAAGGTGGGGAGGGAAAAAATAGGGGAAAGGGAAAGGGGGGGAAGGGGGGGGAAAAGGAAAAGGAAAGGGGGGGGAAGGGAAAAAGGGGGGGGTGGGAGAGGGAATTGGGAAGGGAGAATTTGGGAGACGGAAAGAGGAAGGGAGAAGGGGGAAACGAAAGAAAAAAGAGGGGGAAAAGGAAAAGGAAGGGGGGAGAATCGGAGGGAAAGGGGAAGAGAGAAGGAGGGAGGATATGAGGGGGAAAAGGGGGAAAGGTGAAGAGAAGGTGAGAAAGCAGGAGAAAGTGGGAGATGAAATTTGGATGTAGGAGAAAGGGGGAAGGGTAGAAGGTGGAAGGAAGAGGGAGACGGGGGCAGGGAGGAGGTGAATGAGGGATGGCAGCCCTTGGTGGACGATCAAGTTATTGGCATTAATTAAGATGCGTTGGAGGGAAGGAGGAAGGGCAACAAAGATGGGGGGAGGGGATGGGGGGAGGGAAAAAGGGGGGGGGGGGGGGGGAAAAAAGGGGGGCAGCATTTGCTAAAAAAAAGGAAGAAGTTGGAAAAAAAAAAAACATGAAAAAAAGACAAAAAAAAATAAAAAACAAAAAACACAAAAAAAAAAAAAAAAACACAACCACCAAAAACCCCCCACCCCACCCCACCCCCCCCCCAACCCCCCCCCACCCCCCCCACCCACCCCACCCAAAAAACCAAAAAACCACCCACCCCCCCCCCCCAACCCCCCCCCCCCACCCCCCCCCCCCCCCCCCCAACCCCATCCCCACCCCAAAAAACCAAAAAACCACCCACAAAACCCAAAAACCAAAATCTTCCACCCACCCCCCTCCCCACCCCACCCACCACACAACACCCAACAAAACCCAAAAACACCCCCACCACAACCACAACCACCGCAACCCTTTTTTTTTCTTTTTTTTTATTTCTTCTTTTTTCTCACAACACAAATTTTTTTTTTAAAAACAAAAAAAAATTTAATATATATATATATATATATATATATATATATATATATTTATATAAAAAAAAAAATACATATAAAAAAAAATTTTTTTTTTTTTTTTTTTTTTTTTTTTTTTTTTTTTTTTTTTTTA
The DNA here is from genome assembly GCF_042767895.1 of Penaeus vannamei. NCBI lineage: Eukaryota > Metazoa > Arthropoda > Malacostraca > Decapoda > Penaeidae > Penaeus > Penaeus vannamei. The sequence goes on along the minus strand of NW_027218047.1, from coordinate 7,738 downwards.
TTTCCCCAAAAAAACACAAAAAAACCACCACCACCACCTGAAGCACCTCCTCTCCTCCCAACACTCCTGTGAACTGTTCGGCTCGAGAGAACGTCGACAAAGCCCTTCAATTAATCAAAATCTGTGTTTGAATTTGGTTCTCCATGATTATGATTTTGTTTTAAGGATCTGATGATAATACTCATGATGGTAATGATTATGTTCACTGCCTCTATTATTACTTGTGTTAGTTTATTTGTTATTCTTACTGTTGAGATTATTATTGTTATCAGTTATTGTTATTGTTGGTGTTACGATTGTTGATTTATTGTTATTTTTATTGTTATTTTTATTGTTATTATTATTATTATTATTACCATTGATTATAATAATGGTAATATTATTATTATTGTTATTATTATTACCATTGTTGATATTATTATGACCGTTATTGTTATCGTTATTTTTAATTTTCCTAATCATTATTATTATTACTATTATTATTATTATTATTATTAGAGAGAGAGATAGAGAGGAGGGAAGAGAGTGAGTGAGTAATTCATAGAGTGAAAGAGCTAGTGACGGAGAGAGAGAGGGAGAAACGGAAAATCGACAAAATTTAATTATAACCATGTCCACAAAGAAAAATGAAAATGCATTTAGAAGTAAAATTGATTAGTTGATAAAAAATATAACCAGCTCAGACATTTTCACAGTGCTATAGTACCAGTTACGACCCAAGATTTTTTTGTTCTTACTTATAAAATCTTAGAATATATGATTTTTTTCTAGAATTTAAGGAATGTGAGAAACATAGATGGATTAGATGTTTTCTTATAAGGCCCTAACATTCATGATATTTTTTAAAAAGAAATAAAGGGATATGATAAGGAATCATAGATAGATTAGACGACAAGAAAATAAAATCGAGAGACAAGAAATAAAAGAAGGAAAGAAGTAGAAGAAGAAGAACAAGAAAGGAAGACGAAAATACCACACAAAGCTCTCCCTAGACTACCGGCCATGACGCAAGATGTTGTCCCGAACTTGTTGCAACTTGAATAAAAAACAACGAAACTCACGGGCGAATTTCTCCCAAGAAAAGATAAATGGGTCGAAATGAGAAAACATTGCTCAGGAAGAAAGTGCTTTTAAGTGGCCTCTGGCGTGCCGTGTCTCCGTCCAGAAGCTGAGAAATTGAAGGATAAGTGAAATATACGTCTTGAGGTGTGTTTGGGTGAGGGTTTTTCTCTGTTGTTTTTTTGGGGTATGGGAACCGTATTCATGCTGACAAGTGTAGAAGAGGTATGAATGAGAATGGGTAACTTTACAATGCAAGAGATGTATTTGACCGGTTTCGAATAGATCTTTGTCAGACATACATGCATTTCTGACAAAAATATATATATCTTTTCTACTTTTGGGTAAGTAAACCGTATTCATGTTGATATATGTAAAAAAGGTATGAATAACAATGAATATCTCTTGTATTGTGAAGATATTCATTCTCATTCATACCTTTTTTACTTTTGGGTAAGTGTTCGGTCCCGCGGTGAAAGTTCGTGTGGATTTTGAGTTTTAAGACTTATTGGAATCTCATATTAAACAGATTAACGGGAAAATGAATAAGGGAAGATAAAAACGCAATAAACCTTGACGTTTCGAGTCAGACAAGGCGCCTCATCAGATGATAGAACCGATATTAATCTGATCCAGTCTGAGTAATCTGACTCGAAAGGTCACGGTTCCTTTCTGAATGTGATTATGTTTCATGCCATTTTTCATTCATATTCATGTGCTATCATTTACTTTCATTTTTTTGACATTTGTAACTTCTGTTGTCTATTTCCCGAATAGTTAAAAAAAAAAATCTGTCCATTCTTCTTTCTCGCCCTTGTGCCATTTCCTTTCATCTCCTACTTCTTTCTTATTATGTTTCCTCCCTTTACTATTCATGCTCTTGCCCCCTTCCCCCCTACCCTCTCCATTATGCTCCTTTGTAAGCCTTTTAAAGCGGCATAGGACTTGATGTCTTGAAGTGGTGACTAGAGTAAGCCTGTGTATGCATTTGTGTGCTCTGGTTTCCTTGTTTTGCATGTTTGTTGAAGTATTATTAAGTTATTTATTTATTCATGGTCTGTTAGAGAATAAGTAGATCGTATAATGAATGTTCTTTAGTTGCTAAGATGTATAGATTTATTCGTTTGCTTTCTTATATCAGTCTCTCTCTCTCTCTCTCTCTCTTTCTTTCTCTGTCTCTCTCTCTCTCTCTACCTTTCCTTCTCTCCCTTTCCCACCCTTTTCCACAATCTTCTCAACCCCCCACCCAACAAATACTTCCCATAACATACCTTCCCCAACACGACTTCGTGGCGAGGACGTCAGCCATTATTATTAACCAGAGAAGACCGAGAAAGCCCCCGAGTTGAGGTGTCGGAGCCGGGTGTCCTGTTCCGGGCGGCGGCTGCTGTTACGGCGCTCCGCCTTCGGAGACTCACTCAAAGGCATGCCGAGCCGCGGAGATCCGAGGCGGTAATGGAAGTGAAATGTGGGTTGGTTGCCGCAGACTTTTGACAAGGGTGGAAGACTGATTGTTGTCATGGATATCACGTTTTTTGTTTTTCTTATCTTATTTGTTTAGGTATCTGTCTATCTGTCTATATGATATATATATGTATGTATACACGCGTGTGTATATTATATAGATAGATAGATAGATACATATATATAGATATATATATATGCCTATATGCATTTAACACTCTCTCTCTCTCTCTCTCTCTCTCTATATATATATATACATACATATATACATATATACATATATATATATTTATATATATAGATAGATAGATAGATAGATAGATAGATAGATAGACATATATATATATATATATATATATATATATATATATATATATATATATATATATGTATATATATATATATATGTATGTATATATAGGTATATAGATGTAAATCAACTTGAAATAGTGTCTGTGCATTAGATCTGAGAGTTCTAAAAGCAAAAGCTATATAAAGATCACAGTATATCGTATATAATTTTTGGTTCTGTGTAAAGATCACATCAAATCGTATATAGTCCGGTTATGTATAAAGACCACAGCATATTGTGCCTAATTCAGTCTCATATAACGACCACAGAATAGCGTATTTAATTCGATTCTGTGCAAAGACCACAGCATATTGTATATAGTCTTGTTCTGTATAAAGACCACAGCATACCGTTCATCATCCATTTCCGTATAACTGCAATCAGCATATCATATAAAGGCCGGTTTCATATAAAGACCATAACATGCCACATACAGTTCAGGTCGATATAAAGACCACAACATACCACATACAGTCCAGATCCACATAAAGACCACAACATACCACATACATTCCAGACCCACATAAAGATCACAACATACCACAAACACTCCAGATCCACATAAAGACCACAACACACCACACACAGTCCAAGTTCCTCATAAAGACCACAACATACCACATACATTCCAGATCCATATAAAGACCACAACATACCACACACAGCCCAGACCCACATAAAGACCACAACATACCAAACACAGTCCAAGTTCCACATAAAGACCACAACATACCACATACATTCCAGACCCACATAAAGACCCTAGTATACCACATACACTCCAGATCCACATAGAGACCACAGCATACAACATACACTCCAGACCCAGTATACCGACCACAACCTTCAGCCTCGGTCTCCAAACCTCCTCCTCGACCCGACGACGCGACCGGGAGAAAAACGAAGTCACAGCCACTCGAAGACGCTATAATGGCGACGCTGCTCCTGGCGCCTCCTGTAAATATTTGCTCGAGGAAGAGTTTCGGAGACCGGCTGGAGTTTCCGATTGTTTTCCGCTCCGTGTGATAAGTTGCTGGGAGACTCCTGGCGAGAGAAGGAGTGTCGGCGTGTCTTCTTTCTTTGTGTTATTGTTCTTGTTATTAATTTCTTCGTCTCCTTTTCTCTATTTTTTTTTCTTTCTTTCTTTCTTTCTTCGTTATTTTTTCTTTTTCTCCGTTTCTCTGTCTTTTTATTCCTGTTTTGTCTTTTCTTTTTCATCTTTCTCTTGTCTTTCATTTTGATCTACTACCTCCACTTCTTCCTCGTTTCCTTTTCGTTTTCCTCCTACTTCTGTGTTTCTTTTTTCACAATCTATTATTTTTATTTGTCGAAATTTCACCTTTTTTCTTCTTTTTCTTACTCTGTCCTTTTTTTCTAATCATTATTGTTATTATTATTACTGTTATTATTACCATTATTATTATCATTATTGTTAGTATTATTATTGTTGTTATTATTATTGTTATTATTATTATTATTTTCATTATTATTATTATTACTATTACCTTCATTTTACATTTCATCATTTTATTATATTCATCTTTTTTCTTTCATTATTTTTTTTTCTTTCAATACATGTCTTATGTTTTTCCCTTTCATTTCACCCCCTTTCTTCCCCCCTTCACCTCCCCCTTAAAGAAAAAAAGAATCCCCCCTTAAAAAACCCCCAAAAAAAACAAAAAAACAAAAAAAAAAAACGAAGTTACAAACAAAAAGACGAAGACGACGCGACGCAAAAGCCACAAACCGTTTCTTGCATAAAAAGAAGAAGTTTCTTGAAAGGTGATGTGTTTTATGTTTAATTTAGTGCCGGTGACAGGTGCTTAAATCACGCCCTAAATTACACGTCCAGCGCCAAGTGACAGCCGAGCCACCGATGAGATTTATGAGAGGGACGAGGCGGGCGCACATGTCCGTGGGCGCGGGGACGGGGATTTTCGGGAAGGGATAGATTCCTGGGAGATTTTTTTCTTTTTTCTTTCTTTCTTTATTTATGATTTTTTATTTTGTTTTATTTTTCTTCTCTTTCTAGTTTTTTTGTCTTTTCTTTTGTTTCTGCTTCTCTTTCTTCGTTTGCCTTTTTTTTGTCTTTTGTCTTTTCTTTTCAGTTATATTTTTTCTTTTTTTTTTTATTTTCCCCCTTTTACGTTTCTTTTATCTTTCTCTCTTTTTTTTTTTCTTTTTTTTTTTTTTTTCCCCGTTTCTTTTATTTTCTTTTTTTTTTTTCCCCCGTTTTGGTTTTTTCTCTGCCCTTTCTTTTTTTTTTTTCTGTTTCTCTCTTTATTTTTTTTTTTCTTTTTCCTCTTTTTCTTTCTCCCTCCCTCCCTCCCCCCTCCCCCCCCCCCCTTCTCCTTCCCCCCTTCCTTTCCCCCCTTCCCCCCTTTCCTTTCTCCCCCTCCCTCCCTCCCTCCCTCCCAACCTCCCAACCTCGGAGCGTTTCATGCAATTAATTCTCCGTTTGTCCTTTATCCCCATCATTCTTGTTCTGTCTCATCTTTCTTATCTCTTTCCGTTCTACTACTTTTCTTTCTTTTATCCTCTCTCCTTTTGTCTTTTTTTCCATTCGGTTTAAGATAATTTCCCCGCATATTTCATTTATGAAAAGGATAAGAAAATAAAGACAACTAACCATTTTCCATTGTCTAAAAAGGTATATACAACAGAAGCGAATAAAATATATGAGTTAAAAGAGAATAGTAAGGCTGTTTTCATAACCTTATTTTCATAGTAATAAGCCTGCATAAAACTTTTATGACTAAACGTAATTCACTTTTCTTCACATTCAGACTGTGTGTGTGTGTGTGTGTGTGTGTATGCGTGTTTCTGTTTGTGTTGGTCGAACTTTCATTGTGTGTATAGCCATGTATATGCGAATATTTGCGTGTATTTTTTTAATGTATTTTTATGTGTATGTATGTACAGTTTGCATATGCACATGTATATACGTTTTATAAGTTTCTTCATATATCTCATATTTGCCTCTCGGCCCCATGCAAACAGAATCTATTTTTAGGTCCTATTCAAGTTTTAGAGTGAATAGAAGATTCCAGCATCGATTTACCTCTTTGGAACATGATCTTGTTAGATGACGGTTACATCCTGTAGGAAGTTGGGGATGCTGCGACGGAGATGGGATGCTGGGCGGCCGAGCGGGGAGGCTAAGGACGGATAGCCGGAGTGGGAGAAGGAGAGAGAGAGAGAGGAGAGAGAGGGCGAAGGCAAGGGCAAAGACAAGGGCGAGGGAAAGAGGGGGCAAGAATGAGAGAAGGACAGAGGGATAGATAGAGAGAAAGAAAAAAGGAGAGAGAGAAGGACAGAAGCAGAGAGAGAGAGAGAGAGAGAGAGAATGACCGAGGGAGAGAGAGAAGGACAGTGGGAGAGAGAGAGAAACACAGAAGGAGAGAGGGAAAGAGAGAGAGAGAGAGATAGATAGCGAGAGAGGGAGAGAACAGTGTAGAGAAAAAGCGACGGAGGTTGAAAGAAAGAAGGGCAAGCTAGGGATATAAAAGCAAAAAACAAAAACAAAACACAAATAGGAAAGAGGGAACCGTGATAAAAGGGAAAGAAATAGAGAGAAATAGAAAGGAAAACTAAACAAATATATGGACGCGGACAAGACACAATCATAGGGGTGAGGAGTAAACAGACATATTTACAAAAGACGTAAACAGAGTCAGAAGCAGACTGAATAAACAAACAAACAACGGTAGCTTTAACAAAGATAGAGACAAAGAGAAGTATGAAATAGATGAACCATGTTCCAGAAATATGGAATTGTCTATTCACAACCTGTCTTCAAGAAAATTAGATTCCGAATACAAGAACAGACCTTTAAACAGTTTTTGTTAATGATGAAAAGAAAATGAAGTGAAAGAGTCCTCTGAAGCATAGACTGCACCGTATACCTACATGAATGCTTGCAACGTATTCTGGCGCCGCCTTGCTTGCCAAATCGCTAAGGCAAATAGGCTCTCCATCTCAAGCCGGCCAACAGCTGACCTAATCCTGAACCAGGTTTAGGGGGAGTCTCTCTCTCCTTTCTTTTTTTTCTCTCTCTCCCTCTCTCCTCCTCTCTCTTCTCTTTTTTCTTTCTCTTTCTCTTTTTTCTTTCCCCCTTTCTCTTCCTCATTCTCTCCCTCCTCTCCCTCTCCTATTCCTCCTCCTTCCCTTTCATCCTCCTCTCCTTGCATCCCCCCCCCCCCTCTTTGCGTGAAGATTGAGGCGTCTTGACATCACGGCCTCCTGGCACGCACCCGCCGTCGAGTGTATATGCAAATCTCTTCCTTTTTTCAATTTGGGTGTGCGTGTGTGTTTGTTTGTGGGTTTTTTTTCTACTTTTTATTGGCTTTTTGTCTGCTTCTTTTCCATATTTTTTTTTTTTTATTAGGGGAAAATTGTTGTTGTTGCTATGATTTTTTGAAGGGGGATCGGGCGGAAAAATTTTTTTGTGTGTATGTTTGTGTGTTTTTTTTTTTTTTTTTTTTTTGGGTGTGTGTGTGTGTGTGTGTGTGTGTGTGTGTGTGTGTGTGTGTGTGTGTGTACATTTGCGTATGTCGGTGTCATTTGTGTGAGTGAGTGGATGTGGAAGTGCGCAAGCATGCAAGCAAGCGCTTGTGTGTGCATGTTGCTATTTTCCCAAATGACTCTATTGGGCGACGTCGAAGACAAATGCTTCCTCTGACTCGTTGGCAATTTAGTTCAGGTTCGACGTAATGACGCCATTACTCAAGCGGAGAAGGAAAACTGGAGAGCATTAGCCCCGCGTCGCCACAGAGGCAGCGTCGGAACCGTCCGTCTGCGGGATCAGAGGGGCGCGCGGGGGCCCTCTCTCCTCCTCTCTCCCTTTTCTCTCTCTCTCTCTCT
>NW_027218046.1:10000-14630 GCF_042767895.1 Penaeus vannamei | reverse complement strand
TTTGTCACACATCTTTTTTTTCTTCAGAATTTCCAATTATATGTAATACAACCTGCGCTGCCGTTCACAGTGGCCAGAATATGGTGCACAACATGGAAGTGGCATCCTCCCTGGAGCCAGAGGTCTTCTAGTCTCGGCTTGGGCACTTTATATTCCACATTTGTTTATTGATGGAAATAATGTCAAAAGCCAAAGTGCCAAATTAGTCAAATCACACTCCAAAAGGTTTGTGTACTCTTGGCTTTTCTGTCACCCTGGCCTTCACTCATGACGGCAAGTTCACGTCACCCAGCCTGCAGCCATTATGCCCAATGATGTCTTGTTCATGTCACCCGGCCTTCGACCCAGATTTTTCCATGACAGGACCGTAACGTCATCTGGATCTTAGGGGATAATAGATTTATCAATTTTTTCTCCAATAGACATTGGTAGGGCATTTGTACATGCCCAGCTTGCTGTGACTTTATTTTGTTTTGTTTACCATAGTTGGTTCCCACATGTGCCTAGTCACCAAGGAGGGAAATACTAAGGCCTACCTGATCTCTCTCTTTCCCTATTCTTAGTTTTCGGATAGAAAAATATTTGTATTGGTGATAATGTTATAGTATTGATAATGCCATGAATTATGATAGTAGTGAAAGATGTAAAAACCTATTTTCTTAACCCACTCACGCTGGGTGTCCCATATCTGAGACACCCGAAAAAATAAACACTCCGTGCGTCCTGCCAGTGTGACGCTGTGTCTCGGTCGCACTCCAGTGCAGCAGTGGGCCGTGGCCGGCGGGCGGACAGACTCCAGGGAAGCTCCGCCCGCCGATTTTTGTAGCCGCATGGATTTTTTTATTTTGGCTACAAAATGTACCCTGCGTTGAATGGGTTAAAAATTCAAGTCTGATAGGTTTAGCAATTAACTCTTTAGTGACTAAGCACTTGTTGGAACCACCTTTGTGTATACAAAAATGAAATAAGAAAAGACTACAGTCCATGTACCTTGCTCCAATGGGTTCATTATTATTTAAATGTTTTTGTATTTTGATTTGTGATAAACTCTAACTCAGGAATTATGTCATATTGTTTTTAGGATTTCTGATAAGGATATCATTGTCAGTCATATGATTCAATCAGTATTGTTAGTATCGTTATTCATAATTGACATGTCACCATGTATTATGAACAAAACAAAAGTGTTAATATCTTAATATTATTTCTTTATTTAACTCTTTGGCAGCAGGAAAGTGGCAGAGAATTATGCCCTATAGCTTTTCATCTTTTAGGTAAAAATGAAAGTTGACACAAAAGCATAGTACTTGTGCGTGTTACTTGAGTAATGAAAATATGAATCTCATTAGAATAACAAAAGAGGGGAAAATATATGTGTATGCATGTAAAACAAAAAAATGAATATGCAGATAAAACACACTTGATGAGCTTCATATTATATACACCTCTTTTTCACAGATCAGAACATTGTGGTTTCTTGTTCTTTTCACTAAAAACAAGTTTTTATGTCTGTTACAGCTTTTACATCATAATTTCATAAAACACAGCTATTGTGTGTTGTTGCTGACAGTCCTACGAGCTGGCTGCTTTCCTGGCTGAATTCATTGACCTACCACCCAATCTGAAGACAAGTCAGGGCTTATGTTTGCAAGCAGGAATTTTATTCCAAAAAAATTGCATTTATGCAGATTGGTCTGGGAAGAGGGGAAAAAAATGCTACTTTATGTGCCAAATGGTTACCAACTATAATATATCTTAAGCACTTTCAGAGCATATACTAACACATACCGTCTCAAGAATCTTGGTCACCCCCCCCCCTCTCTCTCTCTTTCTGCTCTTTGACAAAATCATTCTAAGTAAGATGCTTTCCCTGTTCCATGCAGGGAATATCTAGCAACCTTCAAGAAGACGGTAGCCATGCACGAGGTGTTCCTTACCAGACTGGCACAGCACCCCATCTTCAGGACTGATCACAACTTCAAAGTTTTCCTTGAATATGAACACGATGTAAGTTACTTCCTGTATTAATCTATTATTAACCCAATGCCTTAGGGAGAATTTTTGGTATGCATGGTTTCCACTCTAGGGATTATTTACTGCTGACTGGGTTTGCCTCCTTGGCATATTTTGAACCTGGCTGGTGTGTCACATTTGGTGCCACACCAACAAAGTGATGTAATTTCTTTTTGTATCACTTGTATCCAAAACGTGATAATTTACATATTCAGGGATGCATAATATTCACTTTAGTCTGATTAGTTTTAGTTAGATTTTATAGTAGCCTGAATATATAGATTGATTTCCATTTTAATGAATTAGGTGTGTTTTACTCTGTTTAAAAGGTGAAAAGTGGTTCTGTTTAGGGATAAACTGGATTTTATCTCAATTTCACAATTGTTATTCTTATGAAGGAGATTTTATGCAGTTATGTACAAGGATCCTACTCCCACAGCATGTCATATGACAATATGAAAAGTTGACTCAAGGAGACTTGACTGATTGTATAAACTAAAGCAGCAAAAGAGGGCAATTTTTTTATGCATGAAACCTTCTAGGGATATCATGCAAATTATTTTTGTGCTAAATATTTCCCCTATGATTCAAAACAATTGCCAATCAGAGCATTACACATCCCATTCTCCCTCAGGCAATGCCCTAGTACATGTGATGTATACTGTATAAGGAACAGTATGATATGTAGTGCATGCATCACTAATGTGACATGAATGACCTGTCCTCCATAGCCACAACCTGATCAGCCATGATGGGAATAACATGTCACCCAGAGTCATGACCAAGTCAGCCATGATGTGAACTACACATAATCTGGAGGCATTGTGTTTGTGTGTCTGTCTCTGTGTCTGTGTCTCTCTCTCTGTCTCTCAGGCTCACTCTCATTTTTTCTGTCTTTATCACAGCTCTCAGTCAGAACAAAGAACAAGAAGGAGAAGGTAGAAGGACTCTTCAGGAGCATCAACAAGTCTACTGATGAGATTCTCTTGGCGGCTACACAGAAGGATGTAGATGACTATTTTGAGAAGGAGAAAGGATTCCTGTTGGAATACCATGCAGCCATCAAGGACTCCACCCTTAAAGCTGACAAAATGACTCAGGCACATAAAAGTACGTGTGTTTAGGTGTGTCTGTGATTAGTTGAGCGTCATGAAAAAAAATGCGGCATTTGATTTGATTTGGAATTGGTTGTTAGTGCTGTAAAGGGTAATTCAATATGAAGGGTACCTAAAAGTCGGATTTATGAACTTCGGAGATATGAGCAAGATACCGATTATTTCATATTGAAGATGATAGTACACAGTAATACCCGGTCTGAAATAAAAAACTATATGGAATTTTGAACTCCTTTGTGTGCGCAGTCTTTGTCTAGAATTGAAAAAGCTATGGCATCTGTTTTGTGCTTTTCTGATAAAGAATATTATGTTTAGGTGTTACTGTAGGTCTTAGGTACCATAAATTCACAAACATCCAACCACACATAGGTGTCTGCATGATTTTATGCACTTTATAGTAAAGATAATGGGTGCAAATGGCTAATCAACAACTCTACACTCGTTTCCCATTGCAATCTCTTACTGTTGACATTTATTGAAGAAAACGCTTTGAGAGGGATAACTAATATATTTTATTGCTTTAGATCTAAAAGTCGAGGTAGGCCTACTAAATGAGGATAATAATTTATTTTTTTTAACTTAATGTGCATGTTTTTACCTCCCCCCCCCCCCATGTTGTACTCGTGCTTGGACTTTATAACTATGGTGTTTTGTACTGATATTGCCATCCACAATTCTCCATTTCATTGCATCATGGTAATCATTGCATCTCAAAGTACACTAAATAAGCTTTTTTTTTATATATATATGTAAATATAACATCATTAGATTTAGAGAAAAATAACAGAGATAACGAATTTTGACAAGCTGCCAAAATATAAAATGTTTGTTTATCTTCGGTACATTACCACACTCATAATTTTTGTGTGATTCAAATGCAGTTTGTTGATTTTGCTAAAGCCTTGGATCCCCGAAGCCATGTAATAGCCCGATTTTTGAATTTTGGCTTTTATTAAAAATATATTTTTTAACGTAAAAAAGAAAAGACCAAGAATAGTACTCTATGTCAACCAGTCCCCCGCCAAAAAAAAGGGGGGGAAATTAAAAAATCGAGCTAATACACGGCCTTAGGCTAGGATAGATTTAACATATTAATTTTTAGGGATTGTTCAGGAAAAAACTGTGGGAGTGGTAATGTACCAAAGAAGGGGGGAAATTTTTTTTTTTTTTTTTTTAGACTTTTATGGTGTGTGCCCCCCCTCCTCCTATGGGGGTGCGAGGTCTAAATTATATATGAAACGAATCGCAATTCTATACTCTATATTACGCAAAAAGAATCAGTGAGTTATCTCCAACCAATTTGTATTATGATGAAATGAGTAGGGAAAGGTGGTCATTCTCCGTGACAGGGACAGTCCCCTTAAAAGCAAACCTGGAACTTCTCACTTTCAGTCTCAGAAGCTGCTATCATGTTAGACTGAACATGGTAGTGAGCAGTTACTGGATATAAAAACAATCTTTCATAACCCGTCACATTGTATTGTATTTGTGTGTGGAGTAAC
>NW_027218041.1:5000-7500 GCF_042767895.1 Penaeus vannamei | reverse complement strand
CATGTGCTGTCACCCGCAGTGCAAGTCGTAGGTCCTCCCCTCCTACCAAGGCGCTTACCGCCGGTACTGCATTACCCGAAGAGAGCCTTAATGATATATTCACCGAGGAATTCACCTTGGCAGATTTCTTTAAATCATCTGACAAAGATTCAAACATTTCTGCTTCTGATAATTCTAATATAGTAAATTTTAAAGACACGCCAGTTACTAGAGAAAAGCTCATTGAAGAACAATATAAAGATCCTGAGTTGCAAACATTTTATGATAGGCTTACTGATACAAGTAACAGACAATTTCAGCACATGCTATTATCTCCAGCCAGGTGTTCTTATGCGTAAATATAAGCCCTATAATATATCTGCAGACGATACCAGTAAGATAGTACATCAGATTGTCATTCCAAAGCCCCTTCAAACTGATGTATTGAATATTGCACATGACATTAGTGGTCATTTGGGAGTCAACAAGACTTACCATAAGATTTTAGCTCATTTTTATTGGCCGAAAATGAAACGTGATGTTGGCTACTATTGCCAGTAATGCCATATCTGCCAAGTAAAAGGCAAACCCGGAGATGGTATCAAACCATATCCCTTGCAACCTATTCCTGTGTTAACAGAGCCTTTCAGCAAAATAGTTATTGACTGTGTAGGTCCCCTTCCAAAGACTAAACGGGGTAACAAGTTTCTGTTAACCATAATTGATGTAGCCACCCGATATCCTGAAGCTATTCCTCTTAGACGCATCACTACTAAGAATGTTGTGAAGGCATTGATAATCTTTTTTACACAAGTTGGTCTGCCTACTGTAGTACAATCAGATCAAGGGTCAAATTTTACGTCCAGACTGTATGAAAAGGTTATGAAGTCCTTGGGTATACAGCAGTGCAGGTCCACCGTATATCATCCTAAGAGTCAAGGGGTAGTTGAAAGGTTTCACTATACTTTAAAGACTATGATTAAAGCCTTTTGTTTAGAGACTGGTTCTGAGTGGGATGAAGGAATAGATTTGCTGTTAGGGACAGTGTTCGAGAGCCTTGGTTATTCTCCATTTCAATTAATTTACGGCCATGAAGTGCGTGGACTACTGAAGGTCTTAAAGGAGTGTTGGTTAATTGATGAGGAGGATATTCCAGTAGTTGCTTATGTGAATAAATGTAAGCATAGATTACGAACAGCTATCTCAATAACTCATAATCATTTGGGTAAAGCTCAAGCTAAAATGAAAGAAAATTTTGATAAAGCAAATAATACTGAAGTTAGAACCTTCAATGAGGGTGATTTAGTTCTGGCTTTGCTGCCTCTTCCTAACCAGCCTCTTCAATCTCGCTATACGGGTCCATTTCGTATTGTAAAACGAACTAGTGATATAAATTATGTAATTGAAACACTTAAGAGGCGTAAGAAAAACCGTCATGTACATGTAAACCTCCTGAAAAAGTACCACGAACGGGGTGATATAAAGGATGATGTACGAAATGTTTCAATAGTTGTACCTTCAAACATCAGTAATGAAACTAGTGATAATGTAAAGATTGTGGAGCCTAATCTTATAAATTCGACAATTTTAGCTAAACCTGATGATAAACTTAAACACCTTTCTGCTGCCCAAGCAGCAAACATTCGTTCTCTTCTGCAGGAGTATGAGGAACTATTCAGTGATGTACCTCGTCTCTGCCCACTGCTGGAACATGATGTGGAAACTAAGGAAGCTCAGCCAGTACGTCAAGCTCCCTATCGCCTCAATGCAGAGAAGAGAGCATGCCTGCAGACGGAGGTTCAGCGCCTGAAGAAGCAGGGGTTCATTCGTCCCAGCCTGAGTCCCTGGGCATCACCTATAGTCCTCGTTCCCAAGAGTGGCGGCACTTACCGTCTGTGTGTAGATTATAGGAAGGTGAATGCGGTAACAGTGGCGGACTCGTTCCCCCTCCCGAGGATGGACGACATTATTGATGACCTGGGAAAGGAACGCCACCTGTCGAAGTTGGATCTCCTCCAGGGATATTACCAAGTTCCGTTGACCGAGAGGGCGAGGCCGATTTCTGCGTTTGTCACGCCTGTCGGCCTCTACGAGTTCAAGGTTCTTCCCTTCGGTATGAGGAACGCCCCGGCGACCTTTCAGCGTCTCATGAACTACCTGACTGCGGATTTAGAAGGCGTTCGTTGTTACCTGGACGATCTTGTAATCTGGAGCGAGTCTTGGCAGGAACATCTGGTACGTTTGCGTGCACTCTTCTCCGCCTTGTCAGCCGCAAACCTCATGGTAAATTTGCAGAAGAGTGAATTCGGACATGCTCATGTCACCTTCTTGGGTCACGTGATCGGTCAGGGTCAGGTCGCACCTGTAGCAGCGAAGGTGGAAGCGGTCCTCCAGTATCCCACGCCCGTCGACAGGAGAGGCCTGATGCACTTCATGGGAATGGCTGGATATTATAGACGTTTCTGCAAGAACTTTTCCCAGATATCCGCACCTTTAACAGACTTGCTGAGTACTAAACGGA
>NW_027218040.1:0-2500 GCF_042767895.1 Penaeus vannamei | reverse complement strand
GCACAACAGATTATTAGTATTTTTTAATGAAATTTTGACCGCCATTCTTGTGGCCAATGATGGCTGAAGTAGTGAAAGTTCATTAGTAGGAACCCATAGATTCTTGTTTTTTCTTTGACTATAATTAATCACGCATTCCTCTAGGTTAAATTAACAGAATATATAATGATGTAACAAAAATCATACATAAGAAAGCCAATTCAAAAGCCGCTGTCCTAAATTGTGTATATACGGTATGCGATATAATGCATTTATTCAGGTTACGTTTATTTCGTCACATTTACTGGTTAGAAAAAAAAGCACTCATAACAACAAATTCTATATGAAGATGAAGCAAATTAAGACGTTACCAAAGAATTCAGTGCAGTTATATCATTAATATCTCTATTGTTATCGTCACTATCATCATTATTCTTGTCATTCGTATTATCATCATTGCTGTTATTCTGTCATTGCGATTGCTAATGTCAGTCTTCACGTTAGTAGAATAACTATAAGTCGTATATTTTTGTCATCACCATTACCATTATTATTTTCATCCCTATCACTGCAGTGGTTATTGTCAAAATCAAGAAAAAACAAGAATTGTAAACTAAAGGTTTCGACAGTAAGAACGTATAATATCACTATTATTTAAAATTATATTAATATTAATGTCTCCACAACCCTTATCATTCTCATCGTAATATTACCTTTATCATAACCTTTATTTTTCTGCGACTATGAAATAAATATAGCAAGCAGTATTATGTCATAATTACTGCCAACATTAAGGTAGTTATAATGAAAAGATTGTGATATCAATAATAATGATAATAATAACAATGTTTATAACGATAATAATGGCACTAATTAATGGCAATTGTTCCCTTCATCATTCTAACCATCTCTGTTGTTAATAGAATTAAGGTCATCATGAATATCTATATTACCGTTATTATTTAAATTGTTTAACATGTATTTATATGTATATATATATATATTATATATATATATATATATATATATATATATATATATATATATATATATATATAATCATATATCTTCATTGCCGTGAATGTAATGATAATAGCTACAGGTGATGTAATTTCATTATCATTACCACTATAACTACCGTTATTACTAGTACCACTGATGATTTGGAGAACAGTATAGAATACGCAAATGACCTAATTTGTATACATCCGTTCGTAAGTACACATGTATGAGAACTGCCACAACAGATGAGCCAGCATTCACAGAGAACAGAAGGGCCAAGTACGCATACCGGCTTTATCTCGGAAACGAAGTGCTGGAAGATATTATTATTCTTTTTTAAAAATCCTATGGAAGAACCAACAACAAATGAATATTGGGAATAATCGTCATTCAAGACATTGGGAGGGAAAGGAGATTCAGAGTGTTCTTCGCTGAGTGATTTCCGTGTTGATGAAATTGTATCAGAAACTATCTGTTTTTCTCCTTTCCTTCCATATCTCAAAGAAAGTAGAGGGATTATTTTTACATTAAAGAGTATCCATGGCCGAAGAAAAAAAAATCCATGGCCGAAGAAAAAAAAAAACTAATTGTAATCAAATAGTGATTTAAACTAAATCGAAGAAGGGCCCTACATGCAAACGCCGATATTATCGTACCTCTGGCCGCGCGGTTACCTCCTATCTGTCTCTACCCTATACTACACACAGCAATCTTTGTTTCCTTTTTTCGCCCCACTTTAATGACTCATGGCCAGATGATTGCTCGAGAGAATGCGTTTAGTCGTATGCTAAAGAGAAATCGCATGATTAATGAGAACTCGAGAGCTGTTTGCTTGAAATGGTGCGTTTGTTCAAATTATCGGGGTCTCGGAGGGCACGGGAGCCCATGAATGTATGCGCACACTTCGATTCAGCTGCCTTTTCTTCGCTTTTGTCTACGGTTATCTTGGCGTTTTGTTCGATTTTCGTGGCGGTTTATATATCTATTTGGCATAAATTATTCAGTCATTACCAGCTGGTACGTTCTTTCTCTGCTAGTGACACAGAGAGAGGAGGTTCAATTCCTTCCCTGATATTCTGCCGCAACGTTACCAACGCAGATCTTTGTTATTATTATTATTATTATTATTGTTATTATTATTATTATTATTATTATTATTATTATTATTATCATTACTATTATTATTATTATTATTATTATTATTATTATTATTATTATTATTATTACTATTATTAACATTGTAGTTATTTTTGTTATTATTATCTTTTGTCATTATCATTATTATTATTATTGTTAGTATTATTACTTCTATTATTATTATCATTATCTGAAAATCGTAAATCATATATATCGTACCTTTTATAGAGTGACACCGCAGATATGATGATTTTGAATCAGTCTGCCAAAAATGAGAAACTGGATACCTCCTATATGACAAAAGTATCCATTCCACGATTTTATTTTGATATTTTAGTCTGTTTTCAGATTTTTGCAGACATTTTTTTTAATTACATTTTTT
>NW_027218039.1:5000-10000 GCF_042767895.1 Penaeus vannamei | reverse complement strand
GAGGTGAAGGTTATGGAGCGGGTGGAAGTGGTGGCGGTGATGGTGGAGGAGGTGGAGTTGTAGGAGGTGGTGGTGGCGGAGGAGGAGGAGGAGGTGGAGGTGGAAAAGAAGGAGGTAGAGGTGGTGGCGGTGAGGAGATGGTGTCATGGTGGTCATGTTATGGTAGCGATGGTAATTGATAGTCAGTACTATATATGATAGTGACATCATATATATGTTAATGCTATAGTGGTAATATAGTGATGGTATGGTGGTATGATATATATGATAATAGGAAGATGATGGTATAGTGGTAATGGTGCTACTACAATAGGCCTACTGAAGTTGCTGTAGCTACTATTACAAGTGCTAATATTGCATCTAATTACGAGGTCAATTAACAATAAACCAGAAGCACCCAGAGAGCGCATACCTCCGCCAAGGCAACAGGGTCACTGGAGCAATAAAAATATCCTTACTTGAAGAATTACATTAAAATTACGTCTTTCTCAAGTAGGTGACTTCCGTAAACATAACCTTGGCTGAGGTAATAAAAGTAATGATGATAATTATAAGACTGATGCAATCCTTTTATGAATTCCTGGATCATGATCTGGATCTCCAACATTTAATTTAATAGCATATAAGTTCGGCGAAGATATGCGTCTGGTAAAGATTTCATTAAAAAAAGAAAAAAATTATCCTGCTAACTAACCAACAAACTCTACAAAATTACAAAACTCCGTAAAAATATAGCATTTTTCTCATAATCCCTCTTTCGCATCTTATCCACGATAATGTTTCCCCATAATAATTACATCAAAACACAGAAAAAAAAACTCTCTTAAATAATAACAGATAATAAACACTATCTTCCCCCTATCCCCAGCAACCATCCCCTAAGGTCGTTCATCTCCACATTACCAATGAGCAGATGAGCTTTATCTCGCAACAGATCGCCGGCACGTCACTATAGCGCGAAGGGGGGAGGGGGAGGGGGAGGGGGGGGGTGGCTAGTGGTTAGCAGCAGACATGCAAATAGAATCTTTGCGGGAGATTCTGAGCTTGCAAAATGCTCCTTTTAAGACACGGTGGGACAGAAGCTGGATCCTGTTGGAGGTCTTAATAACAGCGGTCTCGTTGGGAGCTTTGGGCTGTGTGTGTGTGTGTGTGTGTGTGTGTGTGTGTGTGTGTGTGTGTGTGTGTGTGTGTGTGTGTGTGTGTGTGTGTGTGTGTGTGTGCGTGTTGGTGCATTTTGTGTATGTGCTACACGTATGCATGATATATCCTATCTACATCTATCTATGATCTTTATCCACCTATCTATATGCATATAAATGTGTATGTAATCAAATATACACATAAAATAGCTCTTATAAAACACACACACACACACACACACACACACACACACACACACACACACAAACACACACACACACACACACACACACACACACACACGCACACACACACACGCACACGCACACGCACACACACGCGCGCACGCACGCACACACACACACACACACACACACACACACACACACGCACACACACAAAGTCACACAAACTAACTTAAACTCCAAACGTGTCTCCCACCACAAACACAAACATTTCAACGGTTACGACAGTTAATACAAGAGACATTCGAATACTCTATAACAAACAACATAAAATTCACTTTTCCCCAACTGACTCAAAAGCAAAGATTAATATCTTCATTTTTTTCATTCTTCTACGACAATGAATAAAAAGGTTATAATTGCAAAAAGGGTGAGAAATGATTCAGTATTAAGGGTTTTGATTTTAAGGGTGAGGAGCTGGAGGATTGAAGGAGTTTAGGTTGAGGAATAAAGAGGAAGAGGGATTTAGGGAGAGGAGGAGAGGGAGCAAGAGGAGAACAGAAGAGGAAAAGGAGGAGAGGAAGAGCAGAGGAGGAAGAGGAAGAGGAGAACGGCGGAGGAAAAGGAGGAGAGGAGGAAGAGGAAGAGGAGAACGGCGGAGGAAAAGGAGGAGAGGAAGGAGAAGAGGAAGGAAAGGGAGAAGAGAAGGTGAGAGATAAGAGAGAAGAGGAAGAGGAGGAGTGCGGAGGAAAGGAGACGAGGAAAATGATAAACAGGAAATGGAGAGCGGAAGGCAAAGGCGGAAGAGGAGGAAGTAGAAGAGAATCATCCTAGCGAAAGGGAAGAGGATATAAGAAAGAGGAAGAGTAAAAAAAATAATAATAATAATAAAATAAAGTAAAAGAGATAAAAAGAAAACAAAACAGAACCAGAATACAACATAAAAACAACCGAAAAAATATATCTACAACACATAATTTTCCTCCCTTCAATTCCTACCCAAAACCATACCTAACCTTCGTTATAACTCTCTCCTCGCTACACTAACTGTATCCTCTAAACCTTAAAGATAATATCCTTAAGACCTCTCTCAAATCAGAATTCATATAATTACGTTTATCCGCCTTAAATAATATTTCCGGAAGAGACGCCGGTTAAACGGTTTAGCTTCCGTTAAAGTTAACCATTTCACTCTACACGGCGGCTTCTGTGTGTGTGTGTGTGTGTGTGTGTGTGTGTGTGTGTGTGTGTGTGTGTGTGTGTGTGTGTGTGTGTGTGTGTGTTTTATGGCAATGCATGTATGTTCCCCCATCACATACTACACATTGACACGTGTTGGCATAAATTATATACTTAACACACACACACACACACACACACACAAAGAAACATGCACACACACACACACACACAACGTGGCTTTCTGCGCACCCTAATCTGTCCTCTTTTAACCTAACATATATAACCCGATAACCAATGCCCTTTCTCAGATAAAATTGGCAAAAAAAAAGTAATGATTAAAATTACATCATTTCCACACATAAGTATTTCTTTTCCTTCAAGAAAAAAAATATTAAAATAACGAGATTTAAAACTACAACCTATTCTCTTTCGCATATATAGAATTGTACAAAAATAAATAAATAAGTAAATAATAAAAACATTAGTACATCACCTTCACACATAGATAGTTTTCTCTCCTTCAAGATAAAGATTCAAAAAACTCGAAATTAAAGTACTTTTCTTTCCATCAAGATAAAGACGAAAAAAACGAAAATAAAACCTCATTTTCTTACCTTTTTGGCATCCGTCAAAGGGCGATTCTCTCGTGTTCGGCGAAAAGCGTTTCCTGTACATTTTTCTCAAATTAAGCCACTCTTTTGCTTCCATCATCTTGTTTATTTCTGTTTATTTATTCCTTTCTTAGTCTTCTTTTGTGTTTTCGGTTTATATTCACATACGATGAAGGTGCATCTTAGAATTTCGTTGTTTTATATATTTTTTTCTATTAGTTTATTTGTATGTACATCTTTACATATATATATAAAAGTTTTAGTTTTTTTTTTTCTTTTTCGAAGTGATGTAGGCCTATTGTATCTAGTTATCCTCGTCTATCTGATAAACACAAGTCACTATTTATCTATTTTTTCTTATTCTCTTGTTATCGCTTGTTTTTCAGCCTTACTACTGAGTGCCGGTCTTTGAGTGAGGTCAAGAGAGTGCCAGACATCTCAAAATATGGGTTCAGTCCTTTTAAGACATTTAGAAACACCGGTTTAATCTGCAATCCAAATTTGTGTATTTTTTTATATTTCTTCTTCTTTGGAAATTCTAAAAATGAGTATTTGAAATTTTGGGCAAATTTCCTATTTCAAGCCTTCGTGTCACTTTGGGCTATTTTTTTCTATTTTCTCTTTATTCTCTTTTATTTGCAATCACCGTTGGTTTCCTAGATCTCGCCTTTATTCGGTTTTCAATTGTCTTCCTTTTTTTTTTTCTTTTTCACTCGGTCACGTCACGCCTCACTTTAAATTCTTGGAGACCGGTAAAGAAAATACTTTAGTTCAAATTTCAAAAACTGTTACCGCGGTGTGTGCATTTTCATTGCTTATTTCTTGTGTTTTTAATCTTTATCCATATCTGCCAATTCCATATTCACTTTGTATCATCACAAGTCACATTTTCATACATCTTTCAAATCACGAGAAAGCGTCACATTTTCTTTCTCTCAAAATATCACACGCAAGCACATGTCACCAACGGAAATCCGAAGTAAAACCAGAAAAAAAAAAAATATCCACACACGCAAAAAATCCCCAAAATCCTCTCTTCCGTGTCACAGTTCAGTCAACGAGGCGGCAGCGACCAACCCGCACGTCCTCCCTCTTCCACTGTTCCGCGTCGTCTGCGCGCGGCCGAGGCAGTTTCCCCGACCATCTGGCGGCGGCGGCGACGGAGCTCCCTGATTGGTCGAGCGAGAGGCACCGGGGAAGAGGGGGGAGGGGGGGGGGGAGAGGGAGGCACTGTTTGGTGATTTCAATGCGTGTTGTTGGGGAGGGAGGGATCTGTCTGTCTGTCTATCGATCTATTTAATTACCTATCTATCTAGCTACCTACTTATCGGTCTACCGTTTGTCTATCCATCTATTTATCTATCTATCTAGCTACCTATTTATCGGTCTACCTACCTATCTAACTAGCTCTATATTTTTCAGTCTATTCACCTATATATCAGTCTATCTTTGTACCTATTTATCTATTCACCTACCTATCTATCCATCTATCTATTAACCTATCTACCTATTAACCTATCTACCTATCTATCCATCTATCTATTAACCTATCTACCTATCTATCCATCTATCTATTAACCTATCTACCTATCTATCCATCTATCGATTAACCTATCTATCCATCTATCTATTAACCTATCTACCTATCTATCCATCTATCTATTAACCTATCTACCTATCTATCCATCTATCTATTAACCTATCTACCTATCTATCCATCTATCTATTAACCTATCTACCTATCTATCCATCTATCGATTAACCTATCTATCCATCTATCTATTAACCTATCTACCTATCTATCCATCTATCTATTAACCTATCTACCTATCTATCCATCTATCGATTAACCTATCTATCCATCTATCTATTAACCTATCTA
>NW_027218037.1:7500-10000 GCF_042767895.1 Penaeus vannamei | reverse complement strand
GGCACTGTCCAAGTACGTAATAGGCCTATGGTCGGTTTCCAAATAAAACTGCTGCCCGTACAAGTATCTGTAAAACTTTTTCGTAGCCCATACGACAGCCAAACACTCTCGTTCGACTACTGAATATTTCTTTTCTGCGTCCGACAATTTCCTGCTTGCATATGCTACGGGCATTTTCACATCAGCATCTTCCTGTAACAAGACAGCTCCCAATCCTACATCCGAGGCATCAGTTCTGAGGATAAAGGATTTATTAACATCGGGTAGTTTTAATATAGGGTTATTTACCAACACTTGCTTCAGCTTGTTAAACGCCATTTCATGTTTATCCTCCCACTTCACTCTGTTCGGTGCGTTCTTCTTTACCAAGTCGTTTAGCGGAGCTGCTATCGTTGCATAGTCTGGAACAAAACGACGATAGTAGCCTGACAACCCCATGAATGACCTTACTTCCTTCTTTGTTGTAGGAGCTGGGGCATTAAGAATAGCCGATACCTTTTCCTTTGTTGGTTTTATATGTCCTTCTCCAATCATATGTCCTAAATATTCTAAACTTCTCTTACCTATTTCGCACTTTACTGGTCGAGCCGTTAGATTTGTTTCCCGTAATATCCCGAGTACCTTTTGCAAGATGCTGCAATGTTGCTTCCACGTCTTCGAATGAATCAGGATGTCATCGAGGAAGGTTTCCACACCATCTATATTTCCAAATAAATGTCTCATCAACCTGTTAAAAACTGCTGGAGCATTGACGAGACCGAATGGTAATACGGTGAATTGAAATAATCCTGCGGGTGTAGAAAAGGCTGTAAATTTTCTAGATTCTTTCGTAAGAGGTATTTGCCAATATCCCTTCGTCAAATCTATTTTAGAAAAGTACCTGCTTCCGCCAATCTTACAAAAAATTGCTTCTGTATCACACATAGGTTCAGCATCGAACTTTGTAATTTTATTCAGCTTTCTGAAATCTAAGCAAAGTCTCCGATTTCCATCTTTTTTAGGTACAACTAAAATAGGTGTAGAATATTCAGAGTCTGAAGGCTCAATTATCCCTATCTCAAGCATACTACGCAATTCCTTTTTCACTTCTTCCTCCAGTCTATAGGGTAAAGGATACGGTTTTACTCTTATCGTTTCAGGAACTGTTAATTCAATATTATATTCAATTTCGGTTGTTTTACCTGGGACATCGGTGAGAACATCGCCAAACGCTTGCAGGATGCTTTTCGCGTCGTCTCGTTGATCGGCTGGCAAGTCCGAATCTAACGAGACATCTTTCCATGTTTCGCGCTGGTTATAACTGGGAATTGTCGTCGCTCTTCCCTCCGCATTATCCTCGTCGTTCACCACCACAACCGCTGCTGGAAAAGCGTCAGCCGATTCCCTATGTACATACCTTTTTAGCATATTTATGTGGTATTTCCTTAATGTTCCGTTCACATCCACTATCTTGTTCAGTCGATTCGGACTTCCAATTACCTTAAAAGGACCTTTCCACTGAAACAGCAGTTTATTCGAGTTCGTAGGTAGCAGTAGTAATACGTAATCTCCCGATTCTATAACCCTGTCTTTAGTTTTTCGGTCATAGTAATATTGTGCAACTTCCTGTGCATTCTTTAGTTCATTTAATGCCATACGACAAGTGTCTTCTAACCTTTCCCGTAGACTGATAACGTATTCGTATGATGACCTCGTTTCGGGTTCCTTCACCTCGCCGTCAAACAGCTCTCGTAACAATGTCATCGGGCCTCTCACTGCGTGGCCGTAAACAAGCTCAAATGGCGAGAACTTTGTGCTTGCCTGTGGGACTTCTCTATATGCAAAAAGTAATGGTGATAAATATCTATGCCACTCTTTAGGCTGTTCTACACACATTCTTTTCAACATCCTTTTCAGTGTACCATTGAATTTTTCTACCAAACCATTACACATAGCGTGATAAGGAGTCGTAGTAATAGACTGTATAGACAACAACCTATATACTTCCTGCATCATTGCCGAGGTAAATTGCGTTCCCCGGTCTGATAGCACTTCCCTTGGAATGCCCACTCGGCTGAAGATATTTACCAGAGCTTCCGCCACGGATGCAGTGTCGATGTTCTGCAGTGCCACAGCTTCCGGGTATCTTGTGGCGAAGTCCACGACCGTCAAGATGTATCTCGAACCGTCAGACGACCGCGGTTCAATCGGGCCGACAATGTCAACAGCTAAACGAGAAAAGGGCTCTCCAATTATTGGCATTTTCCCTAATTTTGCTCTTTGTACTTTACCTTTGTCAACAGTCCTCTGACACACATCACACGATTTGCAATATCGTTCAATGTCTTTAGTTATCCCGGGCCAAAAGAACTTCTCCATCACTCGATCTTTGGTTTTCCCAGTCGCCAGATGACCCCCCATGATGCTGGAATGAGCCAGGTCGAGTACGGCGGAGCGACACTGGGAGGGAACAAGGAGTTGCTCTCTCTCCAAGTCACCGATTTTCACCTTTCTGTAAAGA
>NW_027218036.1:12500-14592 GCF_042767895.1 Penaeus vannamei | reverse complement strand
CTTTTTTAAAGATAGACAAAATATTTGATTTTATATGCATTTACCTGTGTACACGTATATGTATTTGCCTGTGTACACGTATATGTATATACCTGTGTACACGTATATGTGTATACCTGTGTACATGTATGTGTATATACTTGTGTACACGTATGTGTATATACCTGTGTACCCGTATGTGTATTAACGTGCAAAGATGTATGTGTACATATGTGTAAAATATATATGTATATACGTGTAAAGACGTATATGCATATATGTGTGTACACGTATATGTATATACATGTAAAGACATACATCCATATTCGTTTGTACACATACACACACACACACACACACACACACACACACACACACACACACACACACACACATATATATATATATATATATATATATATATATATATATATATATATATTTATATATATATATATATATATATATATATGTATAGATATACATATATATATATATATATATATATATATATATATATATATATATATATATATATATATATATATATATATATATATGTATATATATATATATGTATATATATATATATATATATATATATATATATATATATATATATATATATGTATATATATATACATATGTATATATATATATACATATATGTATATATATATATATATATATATATATATATATATATATATATATATATATATCAGCTCAACAAGCCCCCACCACACTTTACAGCACTTTCAGTACCAGTATACAGGTTTGCTATTAGTTCAATAATCCTTGTTGGAATTCCTCTCAGACTCAGGATCTCCCAGAGTGATTCCCGATGCATAGTATCGAACGCCTTCTTGAGGTCGATGTAGGCTGCATGCAGCCCACGTCCGAACTCACGAAGCCGCTCTACAATGACTCGAAGCGCAAGGATATAGTCTATTGTGGACTTACCAGGAGTGAATGCAGATTGCTCCGGCCTCTGATGCCTCAGTATATGGTCTCTAAAACGCCTCAGAAGGATATGGGCAAAAATCTTGCCTGGTACACTGACCATTGTGATGCCACGGTGATTGCTGCAGTCCCATCGATTCCCCTTCTTCCAGAGAGGGATGACCACACCCCTCATCAGGTCAGGGGGAACAGTACCAGACTGCCAGATGGCAGCCAGGATAGTATGCAATCCCCGCGCCATAGGTTCACCACCAGCCTTTAACAGTTCAGCTGGGATGCCGCAAATGCCTGCTGTTTTACCACTCCAGCTTGGAGATCGCCCCCCTAACTTCAGTTAGAGAGGATGGATCCTCACTAATGGGTGGGTCCGGCAGCGGAATCACTACCCGCATCCAAGTTAACTGTTGGAGGGTCAGCCTGATACAACTGATCAAAATACTCAGCCCAACGTCCCCGCACCGCAAAAGCATCTGAGACGATCTGGCCACCTACTAAGCGAACTGCTGTCACCTGTGAAGAGGGCTTGGAGTTCAGTTTTCTCAGGGCTTGGTATGCAGGACCCAAGGGTTTCGCTTCATTGCTAAATGCATCCAGAGCCACCACTAGGGTTTCCGATGACTCAGATCGAATGGCAACGTCATCAGCAGTGTTGCTCCACAATGACTCTGAACAGTAGCTCTGCCCAGTATCCAGTCCATGCAAGTGTTGAAAAGAGTTGGTGCAAGGACACAACCTTGCCTCACTCCTGAACTAACAGGAAAGAAGCTTGACAGGCCCCCACCACACTTTACAGCACTTTCAGTACCAGTATACAGGCTTGCTATTAGTCCAATAATCCTAGTTGGAATTACTCTGTCTCAGGATCTCCCAAAGTGATCCGATGCACCGTATCGAATGCCTTCTTGAGGTCGATGTAGGCTGCAAGCAGCCCACGCCCGAACTCACGACGGCGCTCTACAATGACTCGAAGCGCGAGGATACGGTCTATTGTGGACTTACCAGGAGTGAATCCGGATTGCTCCAGTCTCTGGTGCCTCAGTAGATGGTCTCTGATACGTCTCAGAAGGATCTGGGCGAAAACCATGCCTGGTATACTGAGCAGTGTGATGCCTCGGTGATTGCTGCAGTCCCAATGGTCCCCCTTCCCCTT
>NW_027218036.1:2500-7500 GCF_042767895.1 Penaeus vannamei | reverse complement strand
ATTATAGAAAAAAGGAAGCAACTGATGATGACAATATGATAAAAACGAAAATGAAAATGGTTCTCCGCCAGGTCGCCCTCCAGTGCCACAGCCCTAATGATGTTGTTTACCTTTCCCATTCGGAGCCCCCGGCCGTCTTTGGCACACCCCTTCGTATCAGTAAGCTCTTAATCTTGCTTTTATTAGCGCCAATAACTGAACTATCACAATGATATCATTATCATTATCATTATCGATATCAGTAATGACAAGGAGAAAGCTGATGATGAAATAATAGTAATGATAATAATGATAATAATAATAATAATAGTGGTAGTAATGAAAAAAGTAAGTTCTAGTAATAACAATAATAATAACAATAAAAATAATAGTATTGATAACAACAACAGTGATAATGATAATAATTAATATCATTACTATCACCATTAATAATGGTGATAGTAATGATGAAAATAACGATGATCAGAATAATTATAACAGTAACAATGATGACAAAATAATGATAATGATACAAATAATGACAAAAAATAATAATGATCCTAGTAACGATATTGATAAACATAATAATAGTAATAATAATGACAATAATAACAACAATAAACATAGAAATAAGGATGATAATGATAATAACAATAATAATAATAATAATAATAATAATAATAATAACAATGGTAAAAGAATAATAATGATAATGATGATCATAATAGCAATAATAAGAATTATGATAATATCAATAATGATGATAATGATAATGATAATTGTAATAATAATGGTATTAATGATAGTAATAATACTGATGATAATAATAATAATAATGTTATTAATAAAAAATAATACAACTAATGATAATAGTAATACTAATACTAATAAGAAGAAGAATGGTAATAGCAAAAAAACTATAATAATTATGATGATGATGAAAATGTTAATAATAATAAAAATAATAATAAAAATAATAATGATAATAATAATAACAATAATAATAAGAATAATAATGATAATAATGATAATAATAATAATGATAATGATAACAAAGACAATAATAATACTAATAATGATGAAAATAATAATGTTAAAAATTACGATAGTAACAATAAAAATGACGATGACAATGCTAATAATGATAATAATAATAATAATAATAATAATAATAACAATAATAATAATAATAATAATAATAATAATAATAACAATAATGATAATAACAAAATTATGTTAATAATGATAATAATATCAATAACAATAACAATAATGATGGCAAGTTATGTACTATCACCATTATCATTACTATTATCATTACCATTTTTGTTGTTTCCGCTGTTATTATTATTGTTGTTATTGCTATTATCATTACCATTATTATTATTACTTTTATTTTTATCATTATTATTACTATTATTACTTTTATTATTTTTTTTTTTTATTATTACTATTATTACTTTTATTATTATCATTATAATGATTATAATAGTAATAATAATGATAATGATAATAATAATAATAATAATAATAATAACAATAATAATAATAATAGTAATAATGATAATAATGATAATAGCAATAATGATTATTTACTATCATCATTATCATTATTATTATCATCATTATTTTTGTTGTTGTCGTTATTATTATTGTTATTATCATTATCATTGCTATTATTATAATCATTATCCTTATTATGTCATTAATGTTGTTGTCGTTGTATTATCATTATTATTATCATTATCATTATTATCATTATTGTTATTATTATTATTATTATTACTACTATTATTATTATTATTATTATTATCATTATTATTATTATTATTATTATTATTATTATTATTATTATTATTATTATTATTATTATTATTATTATTATTATTATTACTATCATTATCATTATTATCAGAATCATTATAATTATTACTGTTATTATTATTATCTTTATTAACATTATCATTATTAATGTTATTGTTAATATTATTATTACCATCATTATTTATATTATCATTATTATTATTATTACTACTACTATTATTATCATTATTCTTATTATTTTTATTCCTATTATTTTGTTGATGTTGTTGATGGTGTTATCATTATCTGCTAATAAAATGGAAGCAATATATATGCTAGCTGTGTCAGTAGTAACATAATTTTGGAATATTAAAACGGAAAATGAAGGAACTACAGAAGGGGATGTAAAAGCGAGAAATTTGTAAACTCTGGGGACAATGCTCGACCCTCAGGCACATGTAGAACGTGTCAACCAACCCAGAAATGATGGAAGAAGAGGACCAATGACATTGGAAATTTTTATGAGACTGCTAGAGTTGGATTAGTGGTATATATGAAAAAAACGGAGGGGTTCTTAAAGCCATTATGGGAGAATGAGAGAACCATGGTAGAAGTTTCAGTACCACGAGAAAAGGAAAATGTTATGAAGGAGCGAGAGTTGAAGAGAAAATTTAGCAAGAAAACTGCGCCTGGCCCACCCGCGGAGGGCCAGGCGCAGCTATGGGTACGCAGCATCATACACGGGCGCATGCAATGATGCAGAATGCCTTAATCCCCTTGTAATGGAATCTTTCATTCGTACTCCCTTACTTTTCTCCTTTAAAACCATAAACAGAAAAGACGTTGTTTTCCACAATAATACTTTGACCTGTTCTGATTTTATTCATTGTTTTGTCATTAAAATAATAACAATGATGTTAACAGCATTCATAGTGATAATGAAAATAATAATGATAGTAATAATAATATTGACATTAATAACATTGATAATGATAATAATGATAATGATAATAATAACGGCGATAACAATAATAATGAAAATGTAAATTGATAGCAAAAATAATAATCATAATAATAATGATGATTATAATGATAGTAGAAATGATAATAATAACAACAATAGTAATAGTAATAATAATAATGACAATGATGATAATAATATTGATAATGATAAAGATAATAACAATATCTATTATGAAAATGAAAACTGATAATGATAATTATATTAATGATGATAATGATGATGATAATGATACTATTGTAAATAATAATGATAATAATAATAATAATAATAATAGTAATAATAACAAAAATTTTGATAATGATAATAATGATAATGATAATAATAATGATAATAACAATAACGATAATAGTAATAATAATGATAATAATAATAATAGTAATAATAATTATTATAATAATAATAATGATAATAATGATGATAATAATAATAATAATGATAAAGATAATAATACTGATATTAATAATAATATTGATAATGATGATAATAAGCATAGTAAAAATGAAGATGATAATAGTGAAAATAATAATAATTATTATTATTATGATCACAACTTTCGTAAAGAAATTAGTAACATTAATAATGATATTTATGATATTGATAACAATAATGATAATAAAAATGATAATGATAATAATAATGATGATAATAACAATAATAAGGATGATAATAATAATATAAATGATGATAATAGTAAAAGTAATAATAATAATGACATAAATGATGATAATTATGATAATAGAAATAATGATAATAATAATGATAATAATTATGATAATAGAAATAATGATAATAATTATGATAATAGTACCAATGATATTAATAATATTGGTAACAATAATAACAATAGGATAATAGTGATAATAACAATAATAACGATAATGATAATTATCATTATAATCATCATTACTTTTATCATTATTATCAATATCACTATTATTATTATTATTATTATTATTATTATTATTATTATTATTATTATCATTATTATTATTATTATTATTAAATTTATTGTTATTGTTATTTACGTCATTATCAATGTTATCATCTTTATTGTTTTTATTATGTGTTATGATTACTATTGTTATTATGATTATTATCATTTATTATTATTATTATTATTATTATTATTATTATTATTATTATTATTATTATCATTATTATCATTATTACTATTATTATTATTATTATTATTGTAACTATTATTACTATTATTATTATTATCATCATTATCATTGATATCAATAATATTATCATTGTTATCAGTATCATTATCAGTATTTTATTACCATTATTATTTCTATTGCTATAATTATCATTGTTATTATTATTATTAATATTTTTATAGTCATTATCATTATCATTATCATCCTTTTATCATTATTATTGATATTATTGATGGTCCTGTTATTATTATAATTATCATTAATAATACTATCATTGTTATTATCATTACCATTATTAGTATTATCATTATAATTAGCCTCATTAATATCACCATCATTAGTGCTGTTATTATATTCACTGTTATTATCATTATTGTTACTATCGTTATCATTATTGATATTGTTTTTTATCATTATCATTTCTGGTTTTCTTATTGTTATTATTATTATGACATTAATAATATTGGTAACACTGATAACAGTAATCATCATCATCATAACGATAATAATGATAAAGATAATAGCAATAATGATATCAATGATAATAATAATAATAATAATATTGATAATAATGATAATAACAATAAATATAATAATGCTAATAATAATAATGATAATGATAATAATAATAATAATAATGATAATAATAATAATAATAATAATAATAATAATAATAATAATAATAATAATAATAATAATAATAATAATAATAATAATAATAACAATAATAATGATAATAACAATGATAATGATAATAATGATAATAATAATGGCCATAATGATAATGATAACAATATGATTATCATTCCTATTATCATAATTATCGTTATCATTATTACTCTTATCATTATTACCATTGTTATTATTGCTATTATTGTTATTATTGCTATTATCATTATTATTATTATTATCATTATTATTATTATCATTATTACTATAACTATTATTATCATTATTTTTATTATTACTATTACTGTTATCATAATTATTACTATTATCATTATTATTGTTATTTTCATTATTATTATCAT
>NW_027218034.1:0-2500 GCF_042767895.1 Penaeus vannamei | reverse complement strand
CACCTTCACAGCACCAGGTCTTTATCTAATTACCATTATCATAATAGGATATCTACAGTAAGTTGCCTTATAAGCTTGTCCACTAAGTCCCAATAACACAAATGGCTACTGGTGTCTTTAAAGCAGTTTCCATTTACCATGCTATATTGCTCTTAGATGATGTATTACTGAGTAAATACAATACACAGCTATCTTCAATATCATAGCATATCTTCAAATCATCTGTTTGTTACTTCTATATTTTTCTAGCTAATGAAATAGAAACACTGGGAGAGCAGTATATAACAACAAATATTGAATGGTTTGTAAAAAAATAAAAATAATAGATAAATAAATAAAAAATCGAAAGAAATAAATTCTATATTTACCTTGGAAAATATGTTCTTTTTGTGCTTTATATCAATACACAACTACAAAACATTACAGAATTTACTATTCATATAATGTATGCAAAAATAAATTAAAAACACTTATCAAAAATACAATACAAATGAAAAAGTACTCTCTTATGTCACAAAAATGTGTAGCAAATCTTACCTTGCAACTCAAGACCCAAAAGAAATTAAATCATATTTACCATTTTTTGGTTCCTTCTCAGGTCCTGAGGCTGTAAATAAATTATTAACACTATAAAATGTGCTACTTTAGTTTTTCTAGTAGTCACTACTGCACATGAAATCCCATCATCACACATTAATTGGGATGTGAAGTATTTATACTGTATGTAACTAACTGTATGTTATGCATGCTTTATGAGCTTTAATTTAAAACAAAGAACATTAACACATCAAAAACTTCATAGATTAACAAACATGTTAATTCCCTTCTACATTATATAATGCAACAGTTAAACTACATTATATAGATATTAAGTAATCACTCAAACCTATACTGCACACAAACATGTGATTTTCCCTCTCTTTACAAAAAAAAAACAAATAAATTTCAACTCTCCCATTTATCGTTCTCTTTCCTTCTTGCTATCCTATTGTTCTTACTACCTTCAAGTGATTTTTTCTTTATTTTATGCATTCTTTCTACCTATCTATTCTTTCAACATTCCGTTTATTCATTCATTCATCCATACATTTTTTCTCTTGCCCCATTCCATTATCTTTTAATTATACTTCCCATGCTTTTCATTTACTAGTTTCTAACATGTGCATTGTTACATTGATTTATATATGGTTTACACAGAGAGTCAAATACACTTAATAGTTCTATTATTACATGTAATTAACTTCATTCCTTGTCTAAATCCTAACCCTTTCACCTGGATCTCATTCATTTTCAAATCTTCATAACAGAAGAGGAAATATACCTTCAATTTTTTTTTTATATATATATCTATGGGGGGAGGTCATTCCAATAAATGTCATTTGGGTATCTACTGTCACTCATAAATTTCTTATTTTGTCTAATCACTAATCCATCTTGCTATAAAACCTGTCATATATTACAGACAGTGTCATAAAAGATGATAGTAAAGAGGTGATGAAGAAGGTTATTATCTTTCTTTTTCTGCAGATGGAACATGGCTCTGCCCTGTGACACTTGGCATCGAAAACATTACACAAACTCTATCATTATTTTAATAAATCCAGACATATCGAAATACTTAATATATAGTGTTTCATGTTTATATAAACATCAATCCTTGATATCTGCAACATGCTTTAACTATCTTACTTGTTTTAGCCATACTGATCAAAAACCAGCTCACACTGTTAAAGTCGAGTACTTCCCTAAAATAATACTACAAAGTTAAGCTGTAACCATTACTTGAGTAATGCCTAGAACTATTGTGAATTCTTAAAAGTCTATCACTTTACCTGCCAACACTCTAAGAACTCTCTAACTAATATTTAGCATCAAAACAACTAGGCCCCATTCTTAAATAATGCTGAGTACTGTTTTGATGAAAATTAGGAAAATCTGAAAAGCATATTTACCTGGTGCTTCCTCTTCCTCACCATCACTGCTCTCCTCAGCATACGGGTCTGCTTGTCTTTTTTTTCGAGCCTTCATCTCTTCTTTCTTCTCCTTCTCTCTGCGTGCTTTAAACAGGAAACAGGACCATTAAAATTCAAATACTAGTACTTCATCCTAGATATACTAGTTCTCATAGACTTAATTGGATGTCAGGTGATTTTACATATTAAAGAAAATTAACCAAGATGGTTACAACATTTCTAATTCTAAATACATCACATATGAATAAAGTAAGTCAACTTTACTCTTTGCAAAAAAAAAGAAACAACTTTAAAATTGCAATTCAATTTTAAAAATAGTGATACAAATTTATCGCTTCAAATACATAAATAAATAAATAAATAAATGAATAAATAAATAAATAAATAGATAAATAAATATCATATATATAATATATATATATATATATATATATATATATATATATATATATATATAAATATCTTAAATATTTATATATGAAAATAAAACTAGCCACAATGAGAGTTTCACTTTATATATATATATA
>NW_027218033.1:0-5000 GCF_042767895.1 Penaeus vannamei | reverse complement strand
AAGGGCATTTGTTTTGCACTCCGTCGCTTTAATGGCACTCCGTTCCCCTGTGCGTCAGTTCCGCGCGGCTGTTTAGGCGTTATCGCTCAGTCCCCACGACAACGCGGCTCCAGACTGGCCCACAAAGGCACGCACACACGCACGCACATTAAGTTGTTGCATGCACTGGAGTGCAGTGCATACTGCAATAACACCACCCTCCCCACACACACACATTGACACATCTATGTCATTCGCACATACTTATAAGTGAAAAAATACAAGTATAATAACACACACACACAAATACATACAAGTACAAGTATCCACACATAAAACAATACAAGTAAAATTACCCACCGCTCCACAGACACACACAAAAGCACATACCTATGCCTCCTTGATAATTTGTACGTTATTGAAGCGAATAACTTTACAGGTTTAGTTGACGTACGCGCTTAGGAAAGTACGCACATACAAGCAGAAAAACGCACATTCACACACGCACACAGACGCAATTACGCCTTACTGACCATTAGTACATTAGTAAACAAATAAATGAACCAGTTTGATCGCTGTCACA
Organism: Penaeus vannamei; assembly: GCF_042767895.1. Lineage (NCBI taxonomy): Eukaryota > Metazoa > Arthropoda > Malacostraca > Decapoda > Penaeidae > Penaeus > Penaeus vannamei. The sequence continues at coordinate 4,438 of NW_027218033.1, read as the reverse complement.
GGATGGACTCGCCTGTCCGGTTTCCCACGGAAGATTGACGTCACACAAGCCATGCGCCCGTAAATAAAATATACGTAATAATAATAATAATAACAATTTCTCCGGATAAAAGAAAAAAATCCCAAATCATGACAATGCAGAAGGCGTGAAGACACCCAAAGAAAAATGTGATAAAATATTCATTCTTATGTCATACGAGGTTTTATTGCTTAAAATCCTTTTAACAAAACAAAAGCATATCTCCAATTCACGGTCTAAAACTCGACAACCCATGAAGATACGAAGACATCACCAAACGAATGCGGCAAGGATCTTCATCTGACTTTAATGCCCCGCCCACCCCCCCCCCCAAAAAAAAAAAAATCCCCGTTGCCGTATTATAATGTTCGTTACACGGAACTCTTGTCTCCGGCCACAGCGAAAGCGCCGTGCAATCGCGTGTGCCGGAGTATAAACGTCCAAAGATCTGAAGACAAAAGTGATCACGGATGCGAAGAACCGATTCATGAGACGGAAAGCTCAGCGCTGCTACGCATGTGACTGCTGATTCATGGTCACAAGCGTGTCGGCAGAATCAGTCACCATGACAAACAAAACACGCGAGCGCCATCACATAACATGTATAAAGCACTTGAACGGCTTATTAATTCCAGGATATATATTTACAATGAAAATCACAGAAATAGTCAGAACCATGACAAAAAATAAATATGAACATAAATACACATACATGTACACACACACACACACACACACACACAAACACGCACAGAGCCTAAGGGTGATTTGCATACGCTGCCTCCGTTCTTGCTGGCTCCTGGGCTTGGTTACGCCGACCTGAGCACGACGCGGCGACCGCCAATCGGCCGAGTGGAGGAACACCAGCCGGGAATCTCGCCCTCCCAGTTCTCCTTCCGCTAACGAGAAAACTTACAGAACCGCCGCCGGGGTGGTGGCCCATCCCTCGATCTCCCCGTAATTAAAAAATATCGTATGAATATTCGGGGCCAAGAGTGAGTATGTGGTAGGGGAGAGGGGAGGGGAGAGGGGAGGGGGGAGGGGCGGAGGAGAGGGTCGTTCCCAGCAGGCCATGATGCTGCCTTCATTACACTCTCCATCACCAGAACGCTTCCGTTCTCTTCTTTTCTCCCTCCCTTTCTCCGCTCTCGCCAACCCTATCTACCTCCCATGACCCCTTACCACTGCCCCTACCACAATAACCTCTAACCTTCAAGACCAGCCGAGATGGTGGCGTCTGCTAACAACACCCCCGTCAAAACTGGTCAACATGAAATTTTTATTCCAAAAACAACAAGGGCCCTATCTTTCCCTTTGCCTTTACCAACTACCAACTACAGCTGATAAAGCGATTACCTTTCCTCCTATGACCTTATATAAAATACGAAGCACCCATTAATCTCATGAAAGATATCAGCGATCGGCCTACACACGGTTAGCTAAGAGAAGATTCACGGCATTTCAAATCCCATTTCGCATGCAAGTGCTGTTCCAAAGGGGCTGATCTGCGACTGCTAAATACTGCCTTTCTAGCTTTTAACAACGGCCTAATCCTTGCAGATGATATATTGACCACTGATGATAATTATATGCCTTTAGGACAGGTGGTGTGCACCACTATTTAATATATGTTCGTATACTCAAGCATGTAAAAAACAGTGCTTGTTATTTAGCGTCCGAATTGTTTACAGGGGCAGAATAAACAGAAATGGCTGAAACACAGGATATATACGGAACGGGAGAAGGATGAATTAATAAACTTTCTAGGAGGCGAGTATATGTGGAGCTGTTCGTGACAAGCTCCTGGCGCGGCGATGTGTTGTACACCCGCGCGCAATAGTATCTATACGCAGATGCGTGCGGGTTTGCGGGCAAAATTACACGGGGAATGTTGATAATTTAATGCGACGACGAAATTAATAAAAGTGGGACCAATCACACGCGGGCACGAAAGCGAGGCCCAACAAATCCTGCCCCGACCATCATTCAGCCTTCCTCCCCCTGGCAATTACCGCTGCGCTGTTCGGAGGGGCAGGGGCCGCCTGCCTGTGCATCAGCCACGTGTGGGCGAGACAATGTGACGCGAACTGCATGACCTGGACGGCACATTCCTACACTTCCCAGAAGCGTCAATAATGTAAGGTACCATTCCCGCTCCTCCGAGGACCTTCCGCCCCGACACCCCGCCACAACACGGCGTTCCTGCTGCAGCTGCTCCGCCTCGATAACGAGCGTAAACTAGTTCAACCTAGTTCGACCTGGTCACTTGCAAGCCGTAGCTCGTAGACATCACTAATATGACCTGGCCGCGGTGGGGCGCTTCGAACGGGAGATAGTTCAATACTCTTTAGTTTTCCCGCGGCCAATGAGCCCAAGGAAAGTTTTTCTCTTCGCTCTACCGAAAAAAAAAAAAACAGTTCAGTGATTTTACCATTTTCTCTGATGATAGATTTCCTCGTGCACTCAAGAGCTAATTCATGAAAGATGGAATCATTACGTTGAGAAAAAAAATAGTGAATAACACAGGGAGAAATCGAATCAATAATCGTTACGTCGAATATTTTGGCGGGAGAGCGAAGAACGGTTGTTATCGTACCTCGGGCACCGCCAATGCCACATCGTTACTGCTGATCGATCGCGCAGTTGCCATATCGCCGACGACAAAATAACAGGAGGCTGATTTCCCTCGCCTGGGCACACAACGGGATTTCACCCAAACATGAAAACAAGGTTAAAAGTCGAAATATCTAAGGAAATAATATAAATGATTACCATATTGGCACATGGGGATTTATGTTGTTCTCTCGCAAAACTGATATGAATCCAATTGTTTATCAAAAATATTGTTCCAAGTGTCTGGTCCCTACCCTTCGCCTCCTACTTATAACGTCCTGAGAGAAAAAAAAGTAATGTAACGCCGACGTGGTTTCGGCCACTACAACCACTCACTATCTCCAGCATACACAAACAGACAAACACGGACTTCCCCCACGCAAGCATACACGGGAAGAAGAGGAGGGAAGGAGGCGGAGAGACTACGATAAACAGAGCCGATGCAAGCGCGACCTTATCGCTCAAATGTCAACAGCGGCGCATCAGCGACCGTCAATGCTGCCGTAGGTGAGCGGTGTACAACAAGCAATTTCGTGATGCCGCCTGTAATGCAGCTCGGAGCCCCTCGCGCGCTCGCATCCCGCCCCAGCACTCGGAAAGAGGGAGATGGCATAGGGCGAAGGGAAAGCACGAAGGAGCACAGGTGTCAGAGCAGCTCGAGGAGGAGGGGCTGCTCTTAATGGAATGTCAAACACCAGCACAATAGTCCGCGCATGACCCGCCTCCAGTCAGTCTCACCCTCCGCCCTGTCTCCCTTGCCTGCTTACACACCTGCCCGACCATGCTTTTTCGAGGGTGCGAGAGAGAGCGCGCGCGCCCGTGCGTGAGTGGATCCATGAATGAACTGCGCTTTTACCTGTGACCCCGGTGGAAAGCCAGGCTATTACACCACTCCCAGCAGCGCTTTCACCGCCGCATTCCCGGAAATAATAGTTGAAGTTTTGTGATAATCTGGAGACAGCTGTTTATTTACAGGTTGTTGAATCTTTCTGGAAGATAACACGACAGAAAACAGAGCATTGAAGGGTTTCTAAGCAGCTCATCCTTAAGAGGCGCAATTTGAAATAAATGCTACGATGATAATGAACGTAGTAATGCCGCATTCCCGAAGCTAATGTGATATCGGGACATAACAATACACGCCTTAAACTGAAATTACGGCACCATCTTCTCAGAAGACGGTGCGTGCACGCATTCCTGAGTACAAGCATACTGCAGTAGCATGCATACATTTATCGGCAACAACACCATGACTGCGTATCCACACCTGCGACAGAATACATGCACGTGTACGTACCGCAGACACGCTCACACACGCACGCGTCCACAGCGTCTTCAAAAGCATGCAAACATGAGCTACAAGGGGCGGGACCGGAGTGGCTGTCAAGTGAAATCAACCGCTTGGACAACGTGAACCGCTACTGGATGCGGCGATTCTCCGGCCACTACGGATGCTCCCCAAGCGGTCAGTCCTTCCGCTCTTCAATACAGCTGCTTCTCCCAAGTCTACTCTTTCCCACGGTTGGCTAAGGGGAAGTGAAGAGAAAATAAAAAAAGAAAAGAGAAAGTGAAAAAAAAGGTTCTGTACCAAACCATCCCAACAGAATCATACCAAGAACTAATTAACAAAAAACAACTAATTAAATCAAATACGACTCAACCCACGCCTCCACTTCCCCTTCTAAATGAAAAGGAAGACATAAGAAAAAATAAAGAAACAGCTGTGTTCAGCCCTGTCACGACCAGCAGCCGCGATGCCCAAACACAGACAGGAGGAGGCGCCAGAGGGATGCCGTACATGGGCGTC
>NW_027218030.1:12500-14572 GCF_042767895.1 Penaeus vannamei | reverse complement strand
ATTAAAATTGTTATCATTATTATTATTATCATTATCATCAATATTATTTATCATTATTATTATTGTTATTATCATTATTATCATCATCATCATTAGTACTATTATTATAATCATTATTATTATCATCACTGTCATCATCATTATCATTATCATAATTCATACTGTCATCGTTATTGCTGTTATCACTATCATTATTATCATCATTATAAATAACAATAATGATAATAGTAATGCTAATGTTAATAACAAAAATAACAATAATAGTAACAAAAATAATGATTATGATAATGATGATGATGATAATGATAGCGATAATGATAATAATAGTAATGATAGTTATCATTATCATCATCATTATTATTACTGTAATGTTTATTAATCATAAAGATAACAATGACAACACTTATAATAACAATAACAATGATAATGATAGTAATGATAATAGTAATAACAACAATAGTAATAATAACATCAATAATGATAATAATAATATTAATAATAATGATAATAATAATAGTAATGAAAATAATAATAATAATGATAATGATAATAATAATGATAATAGTAATAATAATAATAATAATAATAATAATAATAATAATAATAATAATAATAATAATAATAATAATAATAATAATAATAATAATAATAATGATAATAATAATAATAATAATAATAATAATAATAATAATAATAATGATAATGATAATGATATGATAATATTGATAATAATGATGACAACAATAATAATAATGACAGTAGTAGTAATAATAACAATAATAATAATGATAATGATAATAATAATAATAATAATAATAATTATCATTATTATTATTATTATTATTATTATTATTATTATTATTATTATTATTATTATTATTATTATTATTATTATTATTATTATTATTATTATTATTATTATGATAATAATGATAAAAATAATAGTAATAACATTAATAATAATAATAATAATAATAATAATAACATTAGTAATAATTATAATAACATTAATAATATTAATAATAATAACAATAATAATGATGATGATGATAATAATGATAATAATAATGATGATTGGAATGCTAATAATATTAGTATTAATAAAAGAAATAATAATAACGATAATAACAATGATGATGAAAAAGACAATGATAGTAATAATAGTGATATAATGATAATAATTATATCATCAACGATAATATTAACAGTAATAATAATAACAACAGTAATGATAATAATAAAGATGATAATAATAATGACAATAGCAATAGTAATAATGATAATGATAATGCCATTAATATAGATGATAATAATGATACTACTTATGATAACAATCATAAGATTAACAATACTGATAATGATAATTGTAATGATAGAATTAAAGATGATAATAAGGACAATGGTAGTAGTAGTAATGATAATGATAGCAATAACAATAATAGTTATAATGCTAAAAAGGATAATGATGATGACAATCATAGTAATACCAATGCTAATAATAATAACAATGATAATGCTGATAATACTGATAATGATGATAATAATGATGATGATGACGATAAAATTAATAGTAATAATAATGATAATGATAATGGTAATAATGCTGTTAATAAAAATAATGAAGATAAGATATTGATAACAACAATAATAATAATAATAATAATAGTAATAGTAATAATAATAATGATGATAATAATAATAATAACAATAATAATAATAACAATAATGATAATTATAATGATGATGGTGATAGTAATGATAATGATAACAATAATAATAACAACAACAATGATAATAACAATAACAATAACAATAATAAAAATGATTATGATATTAAAGATGATAACAGTATAGACAAAAGTATTAGAAATAATGATAATAATGATGTTAAAAGTAATGAGAATAGAAATAATGATTATGATAATAATGATAATGATAATAATAAAAATGATAATAATAATAGTAATGATAAGAATAAGAATAAGAATAAGAATAAGAACAACAGCAAAAACAATAACAATAATAATCATAAACAAAACAATAACGATAGTAATAACAATAATAATGATGAT
>NW_027218029.1:12500-14570 GCF_042767895.1 Penaeus vannamei | reverse complement strand
GTTTAATTAAAGTGATTGTACTGTAGACTCCTCTGTCCTCTTAGAAAGACAATTAGTGCCAAGTCCTGAAGAAAAAACAATTTTGTAAGGGATTGGAGTTTGGGGAGGAAATGGAGAAAAAATAAAAGTTGTTAAGAATGCTGGTAAAGAGAGGGGCGAAAGAGAGAGAGAGGGAGAAGGAGATGGAAAGGGGGAGGGAGAGGGAAAGGGAGAGGGAGAGGGAGAGGGAGAGGGAGAGAGAGAGGGAGAGGGAAAGGGAGAGGGTGAGGGAGAGGGAGAGGGAGAGGGAGAGGGAGAGGGAGAGGGAGAGGGAGAGGGAGAGGGAGAGGGAGAGGGAGAGGGAGAGATAGATAGATAGATAGATAGATAGATAGATAGATAGATAGATAGATAGATAGATAGATAGATAGATAGATAGATAGATAGATAGATAGATAGATAGATAGATAGATAGATAGATAGATAGATAGATGGATATATATATATATATATATATATATATATATATATATATATATATATATATATATATATATAGAGAGAGAGAGATAGAGAGATAGAGAGAGAGAGAGAGAGAGAGAGAGAGAGAGAGAGGAGAGGCAGACATATTGTCTCTGTGTGTGTTTGTGTGTGCTTGTATGTGTCTGTCTATGTGTGTCTCTCTGTTTGTGTGTAAGAGTATGTATGCATTTGTTTGTGAGTATGTGTTTGTCTGTTTTTGTGCTTCTCTGTGTATTTGTGTGCGCGTGTATGTGTTTGTGTGTATGTGTTTGCTCTGTGCACCTGTTTGAGTGTGTGTGTTTGTGTATCTATAGGTGTGCCTGTGTGTATGTGTTTGTGCGTGTGTGTTTGTGTTCGTGTTTGTGTGTGTGTGTGTGTGTGTGTGTTTGTGACTGTTTTTGTATGTGTCTCTGTGTCTGAGTGTGTTTGTGTGTGTGTGTGTGTTTTGTGTGTGCATGTGTCTGTGAGTTTGTGCCATTGTGTTTGTGTGCCTGTGTCTTTCTCTGTATGTGTGTGTGCATGTATGTCTGTGTGTATGTGTGTTTATGCGGTTGTGTTTGTTTGTGTGTGTGTGAGTGTGTGTGTCTCTCTCTTTCTCTATCTATCTATCTAATTCTCTCTCTCTCTCTCTCTCTCTCTCTCTCTCTCTCTCTCTCTCTCTCTCTCTCTCTCTCTCTCTCTCTCTCTCTCTCTCTCTCTCTCTCTCTCTCTCTCTCGAATGGAAAAATTATCCCCGTGATTTATTTATCTATTTTTTTTATGTAGTGATATTTCAGGCAGAGAATTAAAGTTTAATCACTGTTCTTGAGGAAAGCTTGGACTTGAAGACAAAGGTTATGGTGATTTGATGATAGTGGTGATGGTGATGATAATGGTGGTGTCAGTGGTGGTGATATCCGATGGTGGTGATATACATGAGGTAAATGATGAATGGTGATAATGATGATGATGGTGATGATGATAGTAATAATGATGAAGAGAATAATGGAAATAATGATGATGATGATGATGATGATAATGATGAAGCGAATGATGGTAATGATGATGGTGATGATGATAGTAATAATGATGAAGAGAATAATGGAAATAATGATGATGATGATGATGAAGCGAATGATGGTAATGATGATGGTGATGATGATAGTAATAATGATGAAGAGAATAATGGAAATAATGATGATGATGATGATAATGATGAAGCGAATGATGGTAATGATGATGGTGATGATAACGATGGTGGTGATAATATAATGCTGGCGCTGGTGAGGATAATTATCATGAGATTGGCGACCATATCACACTAAATAGGAACATAAATGGAGTAACAGCAGTGATATTGATGATGATAATTATTATAGTGTTAATTATTATAGTATTATTATAGTGATAATTAATATTAATTATTATAGTGATAATTATTATAGTATTATAATTATAGTGTTAAGTAAAAAGCGCTGATGACAGAGGCAGAAATTGCGTTTATTCTAGACATTAATGATCATAATGATGGTGATGATTAAAAGAACTATTCTATTCGCTATGCCAGTTCGATGTATTCATACACCGATA
>NW_027218028.1:0-14564 GCF_042767895.1 Penaeus vannamei | reverse complement strand
CATGAAGTGGATTTTAAAGGGATATGGGGTTGAAAAATAAAAAAAAAAAAGGAAATTTTAAAAGTTTTTTTTTAAACTTTCATATAATCTACCATACCATTATTAAAGAAGGGAAATGAAAAATATCTGAAGAAATTACTCTAAAAAACATTACGTGTCTTGCATTTAATTACATATTCAATTTATAACCGATTCCTTCCGCTGGAAAAGGATATCAAACTGAATCAATATTTTCGTTCATTGATATTTTGTTATGCCAAGTAGTAAGCTCTCCTTATTTACATTTTCATTGATGATTTTTACGATATTCAGGTATCATGACGAGGCTGATCTTTGCGCTCTGTAAACGCTGTCAAATGTTACCTTAATTATGATTTTTATTCTGTTTGGGGAGGTGTGTTATGCTGTTCAGATAATTGCCATATGTATGTATTTTGTGAACATTTTATATATATATATATATATATATATATATATATATATATATATATATATATATATATAATAATATATATATATATAAAATTTATATATATATAAAATTTTTGTATTAAAATTTTTTTTTTTTTTTTTTCTTTTCTTTTTTTTTTTTTTTTTTTTTTTTTTTTTTTTTTTTTTTTTTTTTTTTTTTTTTTTTTTTTTTTCTCCTCCCCTCCTCCCTCTCCCTCCCCTCCCCCCCTCCCCCCCCCTCCCCCCTCCCCTTCCCCCTTTTCCCCCTCCCCCCCCCCTTCCCCCCCCTCCCCCTCCTCCCCCCTCCCCCTTCCCCCCCCCTCCCCCCCCCTCTCCCCCTTTTTCCCCCTCCCCCCCCCCTTTTTTCCCCCTTTTTCTCCAAAAGAAAAGGTATTATTTGAAGTGAAAGTGTGAGAAATAATTTTAAAAGGGAAGAAAAAATTTTAAATTGAAATAAGAAAGAAGGGGGAAAAAGGGGGGATTAAGGAAATGGGGAAAAAGAGGGAGGGAGGAATGGGGGGGAAATTGGGGAAAGTGAGGGATGAAGGAATGGGAAAAAGTGGGAAAAATGAAGAAATAGAAGTGAAGAAATAGGAGGAAAGTGAGGGGAAGGGGGATGAAGGAAAGTGAGGGGAAGGGGGTGGGGGAGGGAATGGGGAAAAAGGGGGAAAAGTGGGGGGAAAAGGGGGGGGTTAAGGGGGGAATGGAAGGGGGGGGGAAAATGGAGAAGGGGGAAAAAGGGAAGGAATAGAATAGAAGGGATGGAAAGGAAAAAAGGGAAATATAAATAAGAGAAATGGGGTTCCCCGGAAAAAATTAGGAAATGAGAAAAAAAAAAAAGGGGGAAATGGGGAATGTGATATGAAAAGGAAGGAAAAAAGGGATGAAAGAAATGTGTGAAGAAAGTTAGGGGAAATGAGGGAATAAAAGAACAAGCGATTGAGCGGAAATGAGGGACCGAGATATGAGGAAAATTAGTGTGAATGAGGAAAAAAAGATTGGGGAAATGAGGGAATAAAAGAAGTGATGAAATGAAGGGAAAAGAAGAATGAGAGATGTAAGGAAACTGAAAGAAAATGAGAAACGAAGGGATAGAGGGAAATGAGAAACAAGTTAGGAAAAAATAGAGGAATAAGAGAGCGGATCTAATAAGGAAGGAAATAAAAAAAAAAAAGATGAAAGAATAATGAAAAAAAGGAAGGGAGGAATAAAAGGGGAAAAAGGGGGAAAAAAAGGGGGAAATTTAAAAATATAAGGAAAAAAAAAATAAGAGAAGATTGGGAATGAGAGAATGGATAAAAGTAGGGAGTGAAATGATAAAGAAAACTGGCAGAAGATGAAGAAGAGGGAGAGGGAAATAGGAATCGAAAAGTAGCAAAAACGAAGTACAGGAAAATGGAAAATGGTAAAGAAGAAAGGGGTAAACAAGTGAAAGAAGAAGAAGAAGAAATGCAAGAAGAGAAAAATAAAGAGGGTGCAAAAATGGAATGAAAAAAGAGGAAAAATGAAAACCAGAAAGTTGGAGGAAATAGAGAGAAAAATCAATGATAGTTTAATTGATAAGAAAAGGAAGTAAAAAAATATAATTAATTATATACTAGATAGAAAGAGAGAAAGAGTAAGAGAGAGATAAAGAAAGAAAGAAGAGGGAGAGGAAAAGAGAATACGAGAGAGAAGATAAAGAAAAGAGAATACAAGAGAGCGAAAGAGAAAGAAGGCACCGAGAGAATACGAGAGAAATAGAAAAATATGAATTGAGATACACAAGAGAGAAAAGATAACGAGACAGCCAACAGACCGCCCACATGCACACCCCCACCCCCACCCCCCAGGTCGGAAGAGCACGGGCCCGCCGCCGCCCCGGGGTGGCGCCGGGCCTCGCGCCCCGTGACCGGGGGCCAGGGTCGGGGGTGCGCTGGGTTTCCCCTTTTCCCCCCCCCTTTTCCCCCCCTTTTTTCCCTTTTTCCCCCCTTCTTCCCCTTTCTTTTTCCCCTTTTTCCCCTTCCTTTTTTTTTTTCTCCCATTCCCCCCTTCTCTCTTTTTTGCTTTCTCCATTCCCTCTTTTTTCCCTTTCCCCCTCTTTTTTTTTCCCCCCTTTTCCCCCTTCTTCTTCCATCTTCCCTTCTTGCTTTTTCCCCCCCTTCACCCCTTTTCCTTTCTTGCTTTTTCCCCCCCCCCCCCCTTCTCCCTTCCTCTTTCTCCTCTCTTCTTGCTTTCTTCCCCTCCTTCCTCCTTCACCTTTCTTGCTTTCTTCTCCCACTTCCCTCTTCTCTCTTCTTGCTTTCTCCATTCCCCCTTTCTCCCTTCTCCTCTCTTCTTGCTTTCTTCTTTTTCCCCCTTTTCCCCCCCCCCCTTTCCCCCTTTTTGCTTTCTTCCCCCCTTCCCACTTCTCCTCTTTTCTTCTTTTTCTTTTCCCCCCCTTTCCCCCCTTCCCCCCTTCCATTTCCCTTTTTTGCTTTCTTTTTCCCTTCTCCTTCCCTTTCTCCCCTCTTCTTCCCTTTTTTCATTCCCCTTTTTTCCCCTTCCCCCCCCCCTTTCCCCCTTTTTGCTTTCTTCCCCCCTTCCCATTTTTCCCCCCTTTCCCCTTTTTTTTCTTCCCCCTTCCCCCCCTTTCCCCCCTCGCCCCCTTTTTTCTTTCATCATACCCCTTTCTCCCCATCCCCCCATCCCCTTTTTGATTTCTTCTCCCTTTCCCCCCTTCCCCCCTTTTCCCCTCTCTTCTTGCTTTTTTTTCCCCCCTTTCCCCCCTTTTCCCTCCATCGCCCCCCCTTGTTTTTTTCATTCACCCCCCCTTTTTCCCCTTTTTCCCCCTTTTTTTTTTCTTCTTCCCCCCCTATCCCCGCCCCCCCCCATTTCCCCCCTTTTTTATTTCTTCCCTCCTTCCCCCTTCCCCTTTTTTACCCCTTCCTTCTCTCCTCCTCCCCCCTCTTTCTCTTTATTTATTTATTTTTTTATTTTTTTTTTTTCCCCCCTCTCTCCCCCCCTTTCCGATTTTCTTTTTTCTTCTTCTTCCCCTTTTCCCCCCTTCCCCCCTCCCCTTCCCCCTCCCACATTTTAATCCCCCAAAACCCCTCACCTTTTCCCTTTTTTTACCTCTCTTCTCTTCCTCCTCTCTTTTCTTTCCCCCCTTCCCCCCTTTTTTCTTCCCCCCTTCTCTTACCCCCCCAAAAAAACCTCTTATTCCCTGCCCTCTTTTCCCCCTTTTTTTCTTCCCCGCCTTTCCTCCCATAAACCCCGCCTCCCCCCCTTCTCTCTTTTTCCTGTCCCTCCATTCTCCTTCCTCCCCCACCCTTTCCCCTTTCCCCCTTCCCCCCCCCCTTTCCTCCCCCACCACCTCTCCCTCCCCTCCCCCCCCTTTCCCCCCCTTTCCCCCCCTTTTCCCCCCCCCCTCCCTCCCCACCCCCCCCTTCCGTCCTCTCACCCCCCCCCCCCCCCCGGGCCTCGTGTCAACCAGCTTTTTACTTTACCCCATCACCTCCCCCTTTCCCCCCCCCCCCTCCCCCCCCCCCAGTGCCCCCCCCCATGGTGCCAGGTTTTCGGGATATCGGGGTGGGTTTCAGGACCCTTTTGATGCCCCCTTTTGTTCTTCCTTTTTTCCTTTTCTATACCCTCCCCCCTATTCCTTTTTTTTTTTTTCCTTTTTTTTCCTTTTTTTTTTTTTTCTTCTTTCTTTCTTTTTTTCTTTTTTTTCCTTTTCTTTTTTTTTTCTCTTTTTTTCCTTATTTTTCCCTTTTTTTTTTCCCCCCCCCCTCCCCTCCTATCCCACCTCCCCCACCCCCCCTTTTTTTTTTTTCTTTTTTTTTTGTTTTTTTTTATTTTTTTTTTCTTTTTTTCCTCCCCCCTTTTTTTCCCCTTTCTTTATTTTTTTTTCCCCCCTTATTCTTTTTTTTTTCCCCTTTTTATTGTCTTCCTTCCCCTGCCTTTTTTTTTTTTTTTTCATTATTCTTTTTTTTTCCCATCTCTTATTTTTTTATTTCCTCATTTTTTTTTTCCCTTTTTTCATTTTTTTTTCTTTCATTCTTCTTCTTTTGTATTTTCTTCTTATGCCCCCCCCCCCTTTTTTTTTATTTTTCTTTTTCCCTTTTTCTTTTTTTCTTCACACTTCCCCCTTTCCCCCATTTTTCCCCCTTAACCCCTTTTCTCTTTTTTCTTTTCCTATTTCATCACATTTTCTCTTTCCTATTTTTCCCTTTTTTCCCCCTTCCCTCTCTCCTTCTTTCTTTTTTCCCAATTTCTTCAAAAAAAATTTTTTTCCCCTTCTTCCTCCTTTCTCTCCCCCTCCCACTTCCTACTTTATCTTTCCCTTCTCTCTTTTCTCTCTCATTTTTTTTCCCTTTTTTTCCGAATTTTTTTTTTTTAACCCTTTTTTTTTTTCTTTCCTCGCCCCCTCCTTTTTCCCCTTCCCCACTTTTTTTTTTTCCCCCCCCTTTTTTTTTTTTTTTTTTTTTTTTTTTTTCCCCCCTTTTTTTCCCCCTTTTTTTCTTGAATTTTTGAATATGACTATGGGGAGGTGATATAAAAAGGTTTGTGATGTTATGGTGATTGGGGGGATATGTAAAATTGATTTAAGGGATGATGACTTAGTATGGTGATTTATGAGGGGACTATAGTGATGGTGATATATGTGATGGTATTGTGTGTTTTGTTAGTATTTTAAAATTTTGATATGTGGGTTAAGAAGGTGATGTAGCTATAGTAAAGGGGTTTATGTATTTATGTTTTTTATGTAATATGGTGATTTGTGTTGTTTTGTTGTTAATTTTTATTATATGATTTTTTGTTAAATAAAATGATGTTTTTTTAATTGTTATATTATTTTATATTTTTTTTTAAACATTATTTTTTGTTTTTTCCATTTTTTTATTTCAAACATTATTTTTGTTATCATTATCATCATTGATGTTGTTGTTATTATTATCATTATTATCATATTATTATTATCATCATTATTATTATTATCATCATTATTATCATTATCATCACTATTATATGTTGTTGTTATCATTATCATCATTGATGTTGTTGTTATTATTATCATTATTATCATATTATTATTATCATCATTATTATTATTATCATTATTATTATTATTATCACCATTATTATCATTATCATCATTATTATATGTTGTTATCATTATCATCATTGATGTTGTTGTTGTTATTATCATTATTATCATATTATTATTATCATCATTATTATTATTATCATTATTATTATTATTATCATCATTATTATCATTATCATCACTATTATATGTTGTTGTTATCATTATCATCATTGATGTTGTTGTTATTATTATCATTATTATCATATTATCACTATCATCATTATTATTATTATCATCATTATTATTATTATCATCATTATTATCATTATCATCATTATTATATGTTGTTGTTATCATTATCATCATGACAAAATGACATAATAACTACTTGAGATATTAGTCCTTTTCTTGCACCATCTGTCGTGACATATTCACCTTCTTCCTGTCAGTGACTTTGAGAATCTCACCTTCTATATTACCATTGTTGTAATGATCTTAATAATGGTTAGAATACCTGGAATGAGGAAGGTAATGATGGTATTGAGAGTGATGATGATATTATGATGATTGTAAACGTAGTTGAAGTTCTAATGGTGATGATAATGATGATGATATGTACGAGGAGCGATTGTAATGATAAATGTATTAGTAATGATGATGATTGAAATGGTGATGATAATGATGATCGTATTCCTGAAATGATGACGATGACATCAGCAATGAAGATAATATGGTGATAATATGGATACTGGTAATGATTATGAAAATGATACAAGTAGCAATGATAATGATAATAATAATGATTATGATAATAGTTATAACAATGACAATGATAATAATGATAACAGTAATAACGATGATGTTAATGATGATGAAAATGATAATAATGATTGATAATAATGATAATTATTATTATAATAATGACAATAATAATAACAATAATGATAATAACAACAACAACAATGACCATAAAAAATCGAAATAACAATATGATAATAATATAAACGACAACAGCAGGAACAACGCGCAACGAAAAGCAGCAACAAAAACCAAAACAAAAACAAAAGCACGTGCGCCTTCCCTCCATCAGCTGTTTGACGAGACCCACGCTTCACGCTCTCTGATCTAATGAAGGTTTCGCCAAATATTTATCAGTTTACTGGCGTTTTCTTTTTCTTTTTTTTCATTATTCGCTTTTCTTCTTCTTCTCTTCTTCCGCCTTTTCGTTTGTTTGTTTTTTTTCTCTCCTTTTTTTGTGTTTTTTTTTTTTCGCTTGGGTTGTGATGTTGGGTGTAGAGGTCGTGAACTTTTCGAAAGGGTGGTCTGTTGATGTTGTTGATGTTGTTGTTGTTGTTTTTTGCGAGTTTTGTTATTTTTGTCATTGTTTTTGTTGTCGTTTTTTCAAGTTGTTTTTTTCTTGTATTTTGTTGTTGTATTTTGTGAGTTTTGTTATTTTTGTCATTGATTTTGTTGCCTTTCTTTTAAATTGTTTTCTTTTTCTTTTTCTTGTATTTTGTTTTTGTATTTTGCAAGTTTTTTGTCATTGTTTTTGTTGTTGTTTTTTTGCTATTGCTGTTTTTTTGTCATTATTATCCTTGAGAAAGAGAAATAGAGACAGACAGACCGAAGAAAGGCATAGGAAAAGAGAAAGAAATGGAGTGGAAGAGAGACATAAACAAACAAACAAACACAAAACCACAAACAGAGGGAATGAAAGAACAAACTGCCAAGTTCAAGAAACGAAAAAACAACAAATAGAGAAGTGACCGAAATAACACTAACCGTAAGAATCGACCGAAAAAATACGACCGAAAAAAATACACGAAAAATGCATTATTTTGCAAAATATACGATCGAAAAAACGCCCTCGATTTTTGTTTTTGTTTTTTTTCATTCTGATCAGATCAACATTTCCTTTATCAATTTATTTTTCTTATGGAGATTATATCTTCTAAGATGTTCTTTCGTCTTATAAGATAGAAGAAGATTTATCAAGAATTTTGTGATTAGTGAAATTAAAAGATAATTTCTGTTATCATAACTCTCTCATCAGCAAAATCGTTAATTGATTTTTGTCCTTAATAATATTTTTTTATTTTTTGCTCCAGAAAAGTAAATAGTAATAGTAATACTAAAAGTAATAGTATCAATAATAATACACTTTCTCTTCAATTTCAACAATGGATAGTATTGTACATGTATTTGTGTTCTTTTGTACTAAGTGTATGAACAAAATAGAAAGATTAAACTGCTATTCACCATTACAATAAACAATACCTGTGAACAAGGTTTTAGGTAAAGTACTATTTCATCTATCTATTTATTTATCTATCTATCAATCTCTTTATCAATCTATCTCTTCATCTATCTATTTATTTATCTATCTATCAATCTCTTTATCAATCTATCTTTTCATATATACGCTTATTTATCTATCTACTAATCTCTTTATCAATCTATCTCTTCATCTATCCATTTATTTATCTATCAATCAATCTCTTTATCAGTGTATCTAATCATCTCCCTCTCCATCTGTTTACATATCCATGTATCTATCAATATATTTATATTCTATATTCTTTTTGTTTTACACTTTTTCTTTCGCATTTTCTCATTACAAAGATAATTAAAGTGTTTCTTATTACTCAAAACTATTATCGTCAAGTTTCTCATCTTCCTCTGACAGGTAGCAATGAAAAAGTAGAGAAAGAGAGAGAGAGAGAGAGAGAGAGAGAGAGAGAGACAGAAGAAGAAGAAGAAGAAGAAGAAGAAGAGACAGAAGACAGACAGACAAAAAAGAAGACAGACAGACAGAAGAAGAAGAAAGAGAGAGAGAGAGAAGAAGAAGAGAGAGAGAGAGAGAGAAGAGAGAGAGAGAGAGAGAAGAAAGAAGACAGAAGGGGCAGAAAAACCCAAACAAAAGAGGAGGGGGGGGGGGGAGAGGGAGAAAGAGAGAGAACAGACAGAAAAGGGGGAAAAGGGAAAGGGGGGGGGGAGGGGGAGGAAAAAAAAAGGGGAAAAGGGGAGGGGGGGGAAAAAAGAAAAAAGGGAGATGGGAAAAAAAAAACAATGTTTTCCCCCAGAAAAAGAGAGAGAGAGAGAAAGGGGAAGAAAAGGGGAAAGGAAGCCCCCTTCCCCCTCTCTCTCTCTCTCTCTCTCTCTCTCTCTCTCTCTCTCTCTCTCTTCTCTCTCTCTCTCTCTTTTTTTTTCTCCCTTTTTCTCCTCTCTCTCTCTCTCTCTCTTTCTCTCTCTCTTCTCTCTCTCTCTCTCTCTCTCTTTCTCTCTTTCTCTCTTTTTTTCTCTCTCTCTATCTCTCTTATTATTCTTTCTCTCTCTTTCTCTTTTTTTTTCTCTCTCTCCCCCCTTTTTTCTCTTTTTTCTCTCTTTTTTCTCTCTCTTTTCCCTCTTTCTCTCTCTTTTTTCTCTCTCTCTCTCTCTCTCTCTCTCTCTCTCTCTCTTTTTTTTCTCTCTCTCTCTCTCTCTCTCTCTCTCTCTCTCTCTCTCTCTCTCTCCCTCTCTCTTTCCTCTTTTCTCTCTTCCTTTTTTCCCCCTTTCTTTCCTCTCTCCCCTTTCTCTATCCCCCCCAGCCTTTCCCTTTTCCCCCCTCTTCTCCCTTTTTTCTCTCTCCCTTTTTTCCTCTCTTTCCCCCCCTCATCTTTCCCCCTTTTCTCCCTCTCCCCCCTCCCCCCCCCCCTCCCCTCCTCCCCCCTCTCTCCCCCTCCCCCCCCTCTCTCCCCTTCCCTCCCCCCCCTCCCCCTCCTCCCCTTTTCCCTCCTCCCTCTCCCCCCCCCCCCTCCCCCCCCTCCCCCTCCCTCCCTCCTTCTTTCCCCTCTTTTCCCCCCCTTCCCCCCTTCCCCCTCCCTCCCCTTCCCCCCCCCCCTCCCTCCCCCCCCTTTTTCCCCCCCTCCCCTCCCCCCTCCCCCTTTTTCCCTCCCTCCCCTTTCCCCCTTCCCCCCCCCTCCTCCCCCCCTTCTCCTCCTCTCCCCCCCCCCCCTCCCCCCCTTTTCCCCCCCCCCTCCCCCCTCCCTCTCCCCTTTCCCCCCCCCCCCTCCTCTCTCTCCCCACTCCTTCCCCCCCCCCCCCCCCTCCCCCCCTCCCCCCCCCCCTTCCTCTCCCCCCCTCCTCCCTCATTCCAAAGTCCAGATAAGGTTCCCAGCATCCTTCCCACGGTCACACCTCACAATATAATTACCAGCGGACTTATTCGAAATTTAATGAGTGATTGTGAGTGACTGGGTGATTGTGAGGGGCTGTGAGTGATTGTATCGTCGTTCTTTGATTCCGATGCTTCTGAAAAGTTCATCTGTTTTTTTGTTTGTTTGTTTGTGTGTCTCTTTTTTTTTTGCCTTATCGGTATTTATTCCATTATGTCTCTTACTTCCATTATTTTTTTTTTCTTCATAATCCTTATTATTCTCTCTGTCCATTCTTCTTAATCTATTTTTTTCTTCTATTTTTTTATTGATCGGATTATAAATTGAAAGGATGGTTAAATACTATCAAAAAGGGGCCCCGAAAAAAAAAAAATTTTTTTGGGGATTCATCACTCCAATTTTAATGACTTCTAAAGGGATTTTTTTTTGTCTGGGGTTTTGTTGTTTGTTTGTGTGTGGGAAAAAGGGGAGAGAGGGGAAAAAGGGGGGAAGGGGAGAGGGGGGGGGGGGGGAAAAGGAGGGAAAGGGGGGAAGGGGGGAGGGGGAAAAAAGGGGAAAAAGGGGGAAAAGGGGGAAAAGGGAGGGGGAGGGAGGGGAAAAAAGGGGGGGGGGGGAGGGGGGGGAAGGGGGGGAAAGGAGAAAGGGGGGGGGGGAAAGGGGGGAGGGGGGGAAGGGAAAGGGGGAGGAGGAAAAAAAAAAGAAAAAAAAGGGAAAAAGAGGGGGAGAGAAAGAGAGAGAGAGAAAAAGGGGAAAAAAAGGGAAGAGGGGGAAGGGGGAATTTTTCATTTTATATACCCATGTACGTTATACACAGTGTACATTTACGCAAAAACACACACCACAATAGCAACACTCACACCACATAAGACCTACACACGCCACAACATACCGCATGGTGAATACATCACATGTTATAAATTCACAACCACCATATGAGGCATGTTATTTGTATGTGCAGTATATACACGCATGTTGCTGTACATGGATCTGCATAAGTAAACATATTAGCATATTTCTGTGGGTGTCTGAGCAGGTCACTGGTGCGTAAAATGTGTGCGTAAGTTGCTTCTGAATTGTAAGTACGTACATGCATCTATCGTGTGTTTGCCTGTGCGTGTATGTTTGTCTGTGTGTACACCTGAATACTAATATTTGTAGGAAAATGGTTCATGTTTGTGTGTGTGTGTGTGTGTTTCGTTGAATGTGTGTATGTATGTTTTTTTTTCTGTGTGTTTGTGTGTGTTTGTGTGTGTGTGTGTGTGTGTTTTGGTGTTTTTGGGGTTTGGGGTTGTGTGTGTTTTTTGGGGTGTGTGTGTTTTTGTGTGTGTGTGTGTGTGTGTGGTTTTAATGTGTATGCGTGTGCCTTTGAAATGACTGTGTAGGTGCGTGTATTACGTATTTTCGTGTGTTCCCACGTCCCCGCCTCCGTGTGGTATCCGGGGGTTTTGGGTACCAGAAACGTGCAAGAAAATCAAGTTCTCAGCAGATTTTTTCCTTTTGGTCAGGGTCCCGGGGGGAGGGGGGAGGGGGAGGGGGGGAGGTGGGGGAGGACCCCCAAACTGGCTGGAAGTAGGGGGGGGTGGGGGGGTAGGGGGGGGAAAAGGGGGGGGGGGGGGAAGGGTAAGGGGGGAGGGGGAAGGGGAAAGGGGGTTTTGGGAGGGGGGGAAGGGGGGAAAGGGGGGGTGGGGGGGGAAGTGGGGGGGAAGGGGGATGGGGGGAGAAGAGGAAAGGGGAAAAGAAGGTAGGGGGGGGGGGGGGAAGAGAAAAGGGGGGAGGGGAAAGGGGTTTGGGAAGGGGGGGGGAGGGGGGGGAGGGAGGGTGGGGGGGGGGGGGGGGGGTGTGGGGGGGGGGGGTTAAATAACCTGGTTCTCACCTCTCTCCGCCTTCTTTCTTCTCCGTCTTTTTCCTCTTTCTTTTTTTTTCTCATTCTCTTTTTACTTTCTCTTTTTTTCTTCCTTTTCTTTTTTCTAACTTCCCCCCTTTTTTCTGCCCCCCCTCTCTCTCTCTCTCCCCTCTCTCCTTTCCCCCCCTTTTTCTCTTTTTCCCTCTCCCTCTCTCTCTCTCTCTCTCTCTCTCTCTCTCTCTCTCTCTCTCTCTCTCTCTCTCTCTCTCTCTCTCTCTCTCTCTCCTTCTCTTTCCTTCTTTCTCTCTTCTCTTCCTTTTCTTTTTTTCCCCCTTTTTCTTTCTCCTTTCTTTCCTTTTCCCCTTTTTTCTTTTTCTTTCTCTTTTTCCCCTTTTCCCCTTTTTCTTTTTTTTTTCTTCTTTCTTCCCTTTTTTTTTTCCCCCTTTTTTCCCCTTTTTTCCTCTACATCTCTACCTCTTATTTCTGTCCTCCCTCCCTCCGAGCGAGAAAAAGGGAAGGGAAGGAGATAAGAAGAAAGAAGTGGAGGAAGAGAAAGGAAAAGAGATTGAGGGAAGATAAGAGGAGTGGAGAAGAGGAAGGAAGAATGAGAGAGGGTTGAAAGAGGAAGCAGAAGTAGGGGAAAATAAGAATTGACGGGGAAAAGGAGGAAAAGGGGGGTTTGGGAAGGGGGGAAAAAAGGAGAAGAATCCGGGAGAGGGAGGGGGAAAAGGGGGGGAGGGGAAAGGGGGGGGGGGGGAAAAGGGGGGGGGGAAAAAGGGCGAAGAGGGTGGGAGGGGAAAGGGAAAAAGGGTGGAAGAAGGGTGAAGGGAGGGGGGGGAAAAAAGGGAAAAAGGGGAATAAGGGGAAAAGAAGGAGAGAAAGGGGAAAGAGAAGGGAGGAGGCGGGGGAAAGGGGAAGGGAAAAAAAGGAAAGCAAGAAAAACAAAAGGGTTGATAAAGAAGGGGAAGGGAAGGGAAATAAGAAAAAGAGGGGAAAAAAAGAAAAATGAAAACGAAAAATAAGGGGAAAGGGAAGAAAGAAAGAGAGGTGGAAATGAAAAGGGGGAAGGAAAAAGGGGAGGAAGGAAAAGGGGGAGGGGGAAGAGGGGCGGGGGGGGGTGGGGGTAGGGGGGGGGGAGAGTGGGGGAAAAGGGGGGAGTGGGAAAGGGAGGAGAAAAAGGGGGAAAGGGGAAAAGGGGGGGAGGGGGAGGAAAGGGGGGGGGGGGAGGGGGAAGGGGGAAAGGGGGGAGGGGAGTGCAGAAAAAAGGGGGAGGGGGGGGGGGAAAGGGGGGGGAAAGGGGGGGGGGGGAGTGCGGGGAAAGGGGGGGGGGGGAGTGCAGAAAAGGGGGGGGAGAAAAGGGAAGGGGGGGTGGAACGGGAAGGGAAAGGGGGACGGGGGGGGAGTGTAGAAAGGGGTGGGGGGGGGGGAAAGGGGGGAAAAAAACGTGAAAAAAAGGAAAGGAAAAAATGCAACGGGAAGGGGCCGTTTCTGTGAGCCCGGGGGAAAATTTTGGGCGTTGGGTACAGACACCCGGACGAGCTGTCCGCCCCGCCCCCCCTCTCCCCCCCCTCCCCCCCCCCCCCCCCCTTCCCCCCCCTTCCCCCCCTTCCCCCCCTTCCCCCCCCTTCCCCCCCCCTTCCCCCCCCTTTCCCCCCTTTCCCCCCCCTTTCCCCCCCCCCTTCCCCCTTTTTTCTCCCTTCTTTCTTCTTCTTCTTCTTTTTTCTTTTTTTTTCTTCTTTTTCTTCTTTTTTTTTTTCTTTTTTTCTCTTTCTCTTTCTCTCTTTTGCTCTCTTTTTTTTCTTTTTCTTCTTTTTTTTTCTCTTTTTCCTTTCCTGTCCATCTTTCTCTCTCTCTCTCTCTCTCTCTCTTTTTTTTTCTTTTCTTTTTTTTTCTTTTTTTTTCTTTTTTTTTCTTTTTTTTTCTTTTTTTTTCTCTCTCCCTTTCTCCCTCTCTCTCTCTCTCTCTCTCTCTTTTTTTTTCTTTTTTTTCTTTTTTTTTTTCTCTTTCTTCTCTTTTTTTTTCTTTTT
This sequence comes from Penaeus vannamei, assembly GCF_042767895.1. NCBI lineage: Eukaryota > Metazoa > Arthropoda > Malacostraca > Decapoda > Penaeidae > Penaeus > Penaeus vannamei. Next base: position 1,040 of record NW_027218028.1, on the reverse strand, counting down.
TCTCCTCTCTTTCCCCCCTTTTTCTTTTTTTTTCTCCCCTTTCTTTCTTTTTTTTTTTCTTCCCCTTTTTTTCCTTTTCCCCCTTTTTTTCTTTCTCTCCTCTCTCCCTCTCTCCCTCTCTCTCCCTCCCCCGACCCCTCTCCCTCTCCCTCCCCTCCCCCTCCCCCTCTTTCTTTTTTCTCTCTTTCTCTCTTTCCCTTTCTCTCTTTTTCTCTCTCTTTGTCTCTCTCTTTCTCTCTTTCTCTTTTTCTCTCTTTCTCTCTCTCCCTCTCTCCCTCCCTCCCTCCCTCCCTCTCTTTCTTTTTCTCTCTCTCTCTCTCTCTCTCTCTCTCTCTCTCTCTCTCTCTCTATCTATCTCCCTCTCTCTCTCTCTCTCCCTCCCTCCCTCCCTCCCTCTTTTTTTTCTTTTTTTCTTTCCTTTTATTTTCTTTTTCTCTTTTTTTCTTTTTTTTCCTTTTTCTCTCTCTCTCTCTCTCTCTCTCCCTCTCCCTTTCTCTCTTTCTCTTTTGCTCTCTTCTTTTTTCTTTTTCTGTCTTTCTTTTCTTTTCTATTTGTCTCTTTCTTTCTTTTTCGCATTTCCTGTATTTCTCTCTCTCTCTCTCTCTCTCTCTTGAAATCCTCAACGAACCAAAATACCGAACCTCCACCACTTACCTTCACCAACAGGCTCCCAACGGTACAGCACAGAGACACCCTCGCACGCCCAACGCACAACGGTCTAAGGGAGAGAGACCCAAGCAACGGGCATACCGCATACTGTTGGCTCCGCTTCCCGAATATGAACGGAAGTTAACGGAAACGCTATGGGAGGGGGTGACGTAACAGGGGTTTCCGAAAGTGGGCGATTCGGTCCGTAGATTTGTTTCTTCCCACGGGTTATTGCAGGTGAAGTGCGGTTAGTAGTTATTCCGGGAGATGGGGTTAGCTCAGTGGATGATGCTTGTGTGTGCGTGCGTGTGTGTGTGTGTGTGTGTGTGTGTGTGTGTGTGTGTGTGTGTGTGTGTGTGTGTGTGTGTGTGTGTGTGTGTGTGTGGGGGGGG
>NW_027218027.1:12500-14552 GCF_042767895.1 Penaeus vannamei | reverse complement strand
TTCGAGTTTCTGTATCCCTAATATTATGTTATTTTACCTTTGATATGTATTTTAGCACCATTTTTTATTTTATTTTATTTATTTTATTATTATTTTTTTTATCAATGGCCAAAACCTCGAAGTCTGTGTTTGTTGTTTACATTTAATCCTCAGTAAAATGTTTTATAACTTCAATTTCATTAAGTTAACCAGTGATTATCTATTTTGCTAAATTTTTAAAAGTTTAGGAACTCTTCATATTTTCCATCCTGCATCGTGAATGTGTGTAATGGTTATGTATTAATTCTTAACTCAATATCTATTATTTACTTTTAATGAATATACATACATGATTTTATACTAATACGCTTGAATACAATGACACTTTCATGCACACTGGACAGAATGAATGAAATATATTTACAAAATAAAGTAGGGAGTACAAATTAATAAATGATGTTAGAAGAATGGAACCAAACATAACCATAATAAATATGATAATTCAGGAATTATGCTATAGTTCTAATGATGTCAATGGTGTTAATGATAATGTTTAATAATATGAACAATAAGGTTACTTGCTGTGATAATGACAATAATAAGAAGGAAAGGAAAAGAAAATAAACACGAAATAAACCAGTCAATAGACACAATACAAATAAATGTATAAATAGAAGAATGAATATGGAAGCATCACTTGTATTCTCGTTTCCACAAATTACATAAATATTCAAAGCAGAAACCATCAACTGATCGTTATAGCTGTTCCAACAAATTTTCTAAATGGTCATAGATAAAAATCAACAAATTATATAATACCCATGAAGGTCCATTGGAAAAGTTCTCTAAAGTGTTATTTGTGAATATCAGGTTAGTTTTCATGTTTTACGAAATTTTGGAAGATATGTGTTTGTGTCAAAATGATGAAGAAAGTTTATTAAAGAATTATTTTTGTGTCAGAAAAGTGTTAGAAACATTCTTACAATATATATATATATATATATATATATATATATATATATGTATATATAATATATATATATATATTTTTTTTTCCATTAAAATTCTGGATACGGATGGCGATTTTGATCAACACCAAAATTTAATGGCATATAAGATAAAAAATAAAAAAAATCTGTTCATAATTTTCATTCTGTTAATGACAAAACAACCTCCTTAGTGGAAGGACTAAAGGGGTTGTCACACGCACAATTTCCGTGGTTCTTTGACGTTTCCGTGTTTTTTTGTGTTTTTTTTTCTTTCTTTCTTTCTTTCTTTTCTCGCCACCGCTTGTAGTTTGGGTGAATGCGATAAATTCCAGTCAAACGATAATTATCGTTTTCGCTGGCAAGTTTCCGTGGTCTTTTTCGTTATGGTAATGGAAAAAAAAAAGTATTTATTATATGAAACGATTCAAAAAGACAGTCTAAACTGTAAATTATATCTTAAAATTGGTAAATTTTCTCTCTTGTATTTAATAAAAACAGATACAAGTTTGTAACTAGCTGCTCGCCTGTTTGTTTACATTTGTCCCCGTCAGCTAACTAGATGAGAGTAGCGAGAATACGCCCTTATTTAGCCTTATACATTCGTTGTTTCGAATTATATCGTCGCCATATAGCCAGAATAACGTCCACCATCGCCAGAGCCTGTGCGGGGGTTGAACCCATCTTTCTGTGTTTAGAATTTTGGTCGGACTGTTTCCGTGGTTCTCATCGCTAGTGTGACTGCGCGAGCCAAAATGACCGCGACTTCCGTGGTGCCAGCGGAAAAGTAATGCGGAAAAAGTGACACGTGTGACACGACCTTATGAAGATAACGATAATGATAAGGACAAAATATTGATAATAATGGTGATAATGATAATGATAATAATGATAATAGTAAAGATGTAATGATAATGAATAATAATCATTATATATATATATATATATATATATATATATATATATATATATATATATATATATATATGTATATATATATATATATATATATATATATATATATATATATATATATATATATATATATATATATTATATATATATATATGGTTATGATTATGATGGC
>NW_027218027.1:0-7500 GCF_042767895.1 Penaeus vannamei | reverse complement strand
CAACATAAATAGAAACATATATATGTGGTGACTTTGTAGGTTAATGTGTTCCACGCAGATGACTTCGTTTTTCTGTGCAGATCGTACTTGCCAAGCGACGCGTAGAATGATGATAGAGGCAGGTTAAGTTGAAAATTATCAGGTTTATTGCCTTGAATACAGCATTACAACCCAGTCAGAATCGTCAGAATATGTTCCCTTGAGAGTGTATTAAAGTGAATTATGAAAAACCTCAAGATATGGCTAAATTTCGGTAAGGAAGCTATCCTTCATTGGTTGCAGAATATATCAGTTTGATTAATATATCATTATATCATTACATATCTCATGGTATTCTAGGAGGCAGTTCTATTTATATAATTATCATTATACGATCGCTATATCCACAGTGACCGATATTTATCTATTTTCATTTAAATGCAACGCAGCTGTCCCCATAAATCTACAATGGAGGTCACAATGGAGGTGAGTGAGTGAGTGAGTGTGTGTGTGTGTGTGTGTGTGAGAGAGAGAGAGAGAGAGAGAGAGAGAGAGAGAGAGAGAGAGAGAGAGAGAGAGAGAGAGAGAGAGAGAGTTGATGCATGGAAGAGATATTTGCTTATATGATTTCATCCACAGTCTTGGTTTTGACTGAGGAGTCCCAGCGAAATGGCGTATTAGGTAAGAGCTGCCCTAAGCATTTTCCCCAGCAAGCAACATAACAGATTATCATTATTATTACATTATTGTTTGTTATCATTATCATCAAGATGCATTATTAACAATGAATAAGTGAACCATTAATGTAAAATAGTATTCTTAGAGTTTGTCAAGTTTGTTTCTACCACGGAAGCTGAAAACTGTCTTGAAAAAAGTTATTTTTTTTTATTGCACTCCATAGACCTCTGCAAGCTAATCACTCTACAATTAGCAATGTGTAATGGCAAGGAGCAATCGTGTATGTTGTATTATCAGTTCAACATTTTTTTTTCTTCTTTTTTTATCGACAGAGAGGGGAGAAGGAAAGTTTTTATCTTGGAGTCGTCAAATCTGCCATTCCGCACCCACACATTTGGTGGACGACTGAAACGGCTATACTAAAGGTCTGTGAATCCAGTAATACATTCTGCTTTTCCAGTACCTTATGACGTAGCGATGAAGTAGTAATGGCGGGGTTGGTTGGGTATGACGTCAGACTTGGTAGATGATAGATACCGGAAATTATAGGATAATTGTTTATATACCATGGACAGATATATGGCATATATTTAGTTTCTGCATTCAATACAACATATATGATATATATAAACAGAATTGCTTAACTGATGATTTCATCCACAGTTTTGTTGATGCTGACAATGAAAATGACTATGGTATTATATTATATATACAATATTACAATACCGAATAAAAGCCACGAAATAGACTCAAGTGTATGGTTGTTTTTGTGTATATATATATATATATATATATATATATATATATATATATATATACATACATATATATATATATATATATATATATATATATATATATATGTTTACTGTAATTTTACTATTATCATATACGACAAAGATAGTAACAACTGCAATAATAATATCTGTCATTTTTACCTTCAGTTTTATCTTTACTGCTATTTTTCCTATCATAGAAAAAAATCATCCTAAAAGATCTATTTTCATAAGTGACCTCAAAATAGTTTATTCTGTAGATGATAAGAGTTCAGCAGGATAATTAGGTATCTCTTATATTGATGTGGTATCTCTCATATTATATTCATCAAATAATTATACATTAAAAACATTAGTAAAATCTTATTGAAATTTAAATTTACAGATGTTGGATATCCGTAAGAAAATCAATGTCTGACGTTTTATATTCTTCCTGACTGAGAACTTACATATGCCACTTGATTTTTATTTTATTTCTATGGTTTACAATATATATGGCACTATCATAATAATATGATGATAATTGTAAGTGTAATAATAGTAATGACAATGAAATTTACTATTATTTGTTATACTGGTAATAACCAACTATAATGATTGATGACTATATATCACCCTGTATCCCTTTGTTTCTTATCGAATACAGTCCATCTACCTATCAATTTAACCTAAGACGTATACGAGACGAATAATTTCGTTAGATGTCAAATAAATATTACACATATTAAAAAAGCCCGATTTCCGCCGTCACGACTACTATTTCATGGAAGGGGTAAATGCTACTACAGCTTTGGGACTGGGGTGGTGTAAATAAATGAACAAACGTGACAGTAGTTTTAAAGAACGCAGAGTATAACACAGAACGGTATAATATCACGATGTACATATAACTCATTTAGCGAAGGTAATAGCGTCAAAGTTTAATTAAGTCCGAAAGAACTGCTTTTGCATGGGGTGCTTGCTAGATGCGGCTATTTTGGTTATTATTTTTTTCCATGTAAAGTCATGGCTATAATACTACTTTCAACATATTGTAAGCTTGCATCGTATACTGGCTGCGATTTTGTAATATCATGAAATCCCCAAAATAATGTTTAATGGTTAAAAAAAAAAAAAAAAATACACATATGTATGTGTGTGATATAGATAACATAAACGAGTATAAATGAATTCATCTCGGTCTGAAATAAGAAAGATTATTCTATCACAGAAATGCAGAAACTTTTGAAATACAATACTTAGATGGCTACTTTAAATCAATGGAAAGGGTAAAAATTAAATCAATAACCCAATTTACAGCGAAGTAACAAACGAAGAGAGCAAACTGCTATAAGCCACATTAAAACAAGGCCAACATAAATAGAAACATATATATGAGGTGACTTTGTAGGTTAATGTGTTCCACGCAGATGACTTCGTTTTTCTGTGCAGATCGTGCCTGCCAAGCGACGCGTAGTATGGTGATAGAGGCAGGTTAAGTTGAAAATTATCAGGTTTAATACCTAGAGAACAGCATTACAACCCAGTCAGAATTGTCAGAATATGTTCCCTTGAGAGTGTATTAAATTGAATTATGAAAAACCTCAAGATATGGCTAAATTTCGGTAAGGAAGCTATCCTTCATTGGTTGCAGAATATATCAGTTTGATTAATATATCATTATATCATTACATATCTCATGGTATTCTAGGAGGCAGTTCTATTTATATAATTATCATTATACGATCGCTATATCCACAGTGACCGATATTTATCTCTATTTTCATTTAAATGCAACGCAGCTGTCCCCATAAATCTACAATGGAGGTCACAATGGAGGTGAGTGAGTGTGTGTGTGTGTGTGTGTGAGAGAGAGAGAGAGAGAGAGAGAGAGAGAGAGAGAGAGAGAGAGAGAGAGAGAGAGAGAGAGAGAGAGAGAGAGAGAGAGTTGAGTGAGAGTCGAAGAAGTGAGTTGATGCATGGAAGAAATATTTGCTTATATGATTTCATCCACAGTCTTGGTTTTGACTGAGGAGTCCCAGCGAAATGGCGTATTAGGTAAGAGCTGCCCTAAGCATTTTCCCCAGCAAGCAACATAACAGATTATCATTATTATTACATTATTGATTGTTATCATTATCATCAAGATGCATTATTAACAATGAATAAGTGAACCATTAATGTAAAACAGTATTCTTAGAGTTTGTCAAGTTTGTTTCTACCACGGAAGCTGAAAACTGTCTTGAAAAAAGTTATTTTTTTTTTATTGCACTCCATAGACCTCTGCAAGCTAATCACTCTACAATTAGCAATGTGTAATGGCAAGGAGCAATCGTGTATGTTGTATTAGCAGTTCAACATTTTTTTTCTTCTTTTTTTATCGACAGAGAGGGGAGAAGGAAAGTTTTTATCTTGGAGTCGTCAAATCTGCCATTCCGCACCCACACATTTGGTGGACGACTGAAACGGCTATACTAAAGGTCTGTGAATCCAGTAATACATTCTGCTTTTCCAGTACCTTATGACGTAGCGATGAAGTAGTAATGGCGGGGTTGGTTGGGTATGACGTCAGACTTGGTAGATGATAGATACCAGAAATTATAGGTTAATTGTTTATATATCATGGGCAGATACATGGATTATATTTACTGTGACCCACACGATAATGACAACGAAAATATAACAGAAAGCGAAATTTCCATTGACTTCTGTAATGAGAAAGTATTTTCTGGAGGTTACTAATGACATGGAACGCGTGTTGAGAGGAAATAACACCAAATATTTTGAGTTTACTTCATAGGTATTTGGGTTAACCGATATATACACGAAAACATAAATCTTTATTGCGGTTCTTGGCATTAATATGATATTTATCTATTTTCATTTAAATGCAACGCTGCTGTCCCCATAAATCTACAATGGAGGTCACAATGGAGGTGAGCGAGTGAGTGAGTGTGTGTGAGAGAGAGAGAGAGAGAGAGAGAGAGAGAGAGAGAGAGAGAGAGAGAGAGAGAGAGAGAGAGAGAGAGAGAGAGAGAGAGAGAGAGAGAGAGAGAGAGAGTCGGAGTTGATGCATGGAAGAGATATTTGCTTATATGATTTCATCCACAGTCTTGGTTTTGACTGAGGAGTCCCAGCGAAATGGCGTATTAGGTAAGAGCTGCCCTAAGCATTTTCCCCAGCAGGCAACATAACAGATTATCATTATTATTACATAATTGTTTGTTATCATTATCATCAAGATGTATTATTAACAATGAATAAGTGAACCATTAATGTAAAATAGCATTCTTATAGTTTGTCAAGTTTGTTTCTACCATGGAAGCTGAAAACTGTCTTGAAAAAATAGTCGTTTTTATTATTTTTTTATCGCACTCCATAGACCTCTGCAAGCTGATCACTCTACAATTAGCAATGCGTAATGGCAAGAAACAATCGTGTCTGTTGTATTAGCCGTTCAACATTTTTCTATATACCGAAAGACAGGGTCGAAGGAAAGTTTTTATCTTGGAGTTGTCACATCTGCCATTCCGCACCCACACATTTGGTGGACGACTGAAACGGCTATACTAAAGGTCTGTGAATCCAGTAATACCCTCTGCTTTTCCAGTACCTTATGACGTAGCGATGAAGTAGTAATGGCGGGGTCGGTTGGGTATGACGTCAGACTTGGTAGATGATAGATACCGGAAATTATAGGATAATTGTTTATATACCATGGACAGATATATGGCATGTATTTAGTTTCTGCATTCAATACAACATATATGATATATATAAACAGAATTGCTTAACTGATGATTTCATCCACAGTTTTGTTGATGCTGACAATGAAAATGACTATGGTATTATATTATATATACAATATTACAATACCGAATAAAAGCCACGAAATAGACTCAAGTGTATGGTTGTTTTTGTGTATATATATATATATATATATATATATATATATATATATATATATATATACATACATATATATATATATATATATATATATATATATATATATATATATGTTTACTGTAATTTTACTATTATCATATACGACAAAGATAGTAACAACTGCAATAATAATATGTGTCATTTTTACCTTCAGTTTTATCTTTACTGCTATTTTTCCTATCATAGAAAAAAATCATCCTAAAAGATCTATTTTCATAAGTGACCTCAAAAAAGTTTATTCTGTAGATGATAAGAGTTCAGCAGGATAATTAGGTATCTCTTATATTGATGTGGTATCTCTCATATTATATTCATCAAATAATTATACATTAAAAGCATTAGTAAAATCTTATTGAAATTTAATTTACAGAAGTTGAAGATACGTAAGAAAATCAATGTCTGACGTTTTATATTCTTCCTGACTGAGAACTTTCATATGCCGCTTGATTTTTATTTTATTCCTATAGTTTACAATATATATGACACTATCATAATAATATGATGATAATTGTAAGTGTAATAATAGTAATGACAATGAAATTTACTATTATTTGTTATACTGGTAATAACCAACTATAATGATTGATGACTATATATCACCCTGTATCCCTTTGTTTCTTATCGAATACAGTCCATCTACCTATCAATTTAACCTAAGACGTATACGAGACGAATAATTTCGTTAGATGTCAAATAAATATTACACATATTAAAAAAGCCCGATTTCCGCCGTCACGACTACTATTTCATGGAAGGGGTAAATGCTACAGCTTTGGGACTAGGGTGGTGTAATAAATGAACAATTGTGACAATAGTTTTAAAGAACGCAGAGTATAACACAGAACGGTATAATATCACGATGTACATATAACTCATTTAGCGAAGGTAATAGCGTCAAAGTTTAATTAAGTCCGAAAGAACTGCCTTTGCATGGGGTGCTTGCTAGATGCGGCTATTTTGGTTATTATTTTTTTCCATGTAAAGTCATGGCTATAATACTACTTTCAACATATTGTAAGCTTGTATCGTATACTGGCTGCGATTTTGTAATATCATGAAATCCCCAAAATAATGTTTAATGGTTTAAAAAAATAATACACATATGTATGTGTGTGATATAGATAACATAAACGAGTATAAATGAATTCATCTCGGTCTGAAATAAGAAAGATTATTCTATCACAGAAATGCAGAAACTTTTGAAATACAATACTTAGATGGCTACTTTAAATCAATGGAAAGGGTAAAAATTAAATCAATAACCCAATTTACAGCGAAGTAACAAACGAAGAGAGCAAACTGCTATAAGCCACATTAAAACAAGGCCAACATAAATAGAAACATATATATGAGGTGACTTTGTAGGTTAATGTGTTCCACGCAGATGACCTCTTTTTTCTGTGCAGATCGTACTTGCCAAGCGACGCGTAGAATGATGATAGAGGCAGGTTAAGTTGAAAATTATCAGGTTTATTGCCTAGAGAACAGCATTACAACCCAGTCAGAATCGTCAGAATATGTTCCCTTGAGAGTGTATTAAAGTGAATTATGAAAAACCTCAAGATATGGCTAAATTTCGGTAAGGAAGCTATCCTTCATTGGTTGCAGAATATATCAGTTTGATTAATATATCATTATCTATATCATTACATATCTCATGGTATTCTAGGAGGCAGTTCTATTTATTTGATTATCATTATACGATCGCTATATCCACAGTGACCGATATTTATCTATTTTCATTTAAATGCAACGCAGCTGTCCCCATAAATCTACAATGGAGGTCACAATGGAGGTGAGTGAGTGTGTGTGTGTGTGAGAGAGAGAGAGAGAGAGAGAGAGAGAGAGAGCAGTAGAGAGAGAGAGAGAGAGAGAGAGAGAGAGAGAGAGAGAGAGAGAGAGAGAGAGAGAGAGAGAGAATCGAAGAAGTGAGTTGATGCATGGAAGAAATATTTGCTTATATGATTTCATCCACAGTCTTGGTTTTGACTGAGGAGTCCCAGCGAAATGGCGTATTAGGTAAGAGCTGCCCTTAGCATTTTCCCCAGCAAGCAACATAACAGATTATCATTATTATTACATTATTGATTGTTATCATTATCATCAAGATGCATTATTAACAATGAATAAGTGAACCATT
>NW_027218022.1:12500-14541 GCF_042767895.1 Penaeus vannamei | reverse complement strand
ATGATCGTGACGGTGAGGGTCCCTTTTTACGTCTACACTGGAATGTAAATGAAGGTAGATTGCCAAAAATTTTAAGGTAAATATGATTAGATGTTAATCTGTATGCATACATGTACACATGCCTTTGACGAAAATTTGCCTCGATAAACATATACAAAAAAATAAATAAACATGCACCCTTGTTGAATCTCAGAAACCTGCTATAGACTTACCAGACATGAATATGAAAGCCGTGCTGATCGACTCTTCGACGGGGTACGTTGCCTCCACAGCCAGCTCCAGGGATCGGGTAGGCGCCAACGCCGAAGAACCCGAAGAGGCCCGGAAGTGGGCCAGAGTTCGGGTTGGCCGGGAACCATGAACATCTGGGATGACAGTAGCAGTACGAATAAGAGGAAGAAGGGTTATAAAGGATAATAGGAATAGCAATGGTTTTATAGGGATTAAAGCTTTCAGAGAATACGTACCCTTGCCATCATCCAAAATCCAGTTGCAAAATTCATTATAGTTTCGTAAAATTCATATGCATTTTTTAATAAATTTCCTGGCAGATAAATTTTATCCATCTCTGGCCCTTTTTCCTCTTATTTCTTTCTCATCTCTCTCTCTCTCTCTCTCTCTCTCTCTCTCTCTCTCTCTCTCTCTCTCTCTCTCTCTTCTTCTCTTTCTTTTTTTCTCTTTTTTTTCTCTTTCTCTTTTTTTTTCTTTTTTTTTCTTTTCTTTTTTTTTCTCTTTTTTTTGCTCTTGCTCTTGCTCTTGCTTTTGCTCTTGCTCTTGCTCTTGCTTTTGCTCTTGCTCTTGCTCTTGCTCTTTCTCCCCCCCCCCTTTCTCTCTCTCTCTCTCTCTCTCTCTCTCTTCTCTCTCTCTCTCTCTCTCTCTCCTCTCTCTCTCTCTCTCTCTCTCTCTCCCTTTTTTCCCCCTTTCCATACGCCTACCTATCCCTCTTCCCCTATTTTTACTTTTTTCATCCATTTTTTTCCATCTTCCTTTTCCATCCAACCACATCTCTATCTCCCCCCATTCCACCCAACCCGCCGACACCATCGCCACCCACCGCCCCCCCACCTAACCCATTCACCTAGCTCACCCACCGCCACCCACCCCCCCCACCCACGCCACCCCACCCACTCACCTCCAGCATGACGATGGCGAAGATGGTGGCGGGCCATAGCAGAGCTTGGTGATGGGCGTGAAGGCCTTGGTTCTGTCCGCCGTGACGCCCGGATGGCGGAGCCCAAAGCCGCTCAGGATCATCGCTGCGTTCGCTATGCCCCCCGAAGAGCTGGGGGGGGAGGGGCGGATGAGGGTCAGCGAGAAGATGAGGATTGGGAGGCTGAGGAGGACGGGGAGGCTGAGGAGAAGGAAGAAAAAAAAAAGAGAACGAGGGAAACGTACAAAAGGACAGGGGATATGGGAGAACAAGAGAATGGAGATGGGGGGGGGAAAGAGAAAAACAGGAGAGGGGGAAAAAGGATGAGGATGAGAAAGAGAAGGTATAGAGATAAAGAGAAAAGGACGGGGGAAAAAAGGGGGGAGGCGAAGAGGATAATGAAAAATACGAGAGAAAAAAAAAAAAGAAGTAAGATGTATCCGAAGGGTTAAAGGTTCTCTGACTGGATGGCGGATGGTCTATGAGCAAATACCCCGAGTAATTATGATGTTTAAAAAAAATAAATAGAAAGACAAATAGATAAACAGAAGATTATCACAAACAAACGCGCAGAAAACATACACAAGAGGGGGACACAAACAAAATCCCCGGGGATTCCCCAAGCCTAAAAGGCTAAAAACCCACAACTTGAAAACTGTCCCAAACACCCATACAAACCCATCCGCAAAAAACCCTCTACCACCACAGGGCCCCCAAAACCCCTCCAGAGCCGAGCCACAACCCCTCATACCCCCCCCCCTTTTTTGTTAACCCACTCACGCACACCTACAACCTCAATTTACTCAGCCACACCCACGCCCACTCTCCTATCCGTCCACCCACACCCTTTCCCCCCACACCCCCCCCCCACACAAACACACACTCTACCCC
>NW_027218022.1:0-2500 GCF_042767895.1 Penaeus vannamei | reverse complement strand
ATATCTCGCTTAGGCTGTGTTTAGTTTTCATCGACAGAGGGCCCCTTTCCCAAATTATCTGAACAAAAAAAATGACTATATGAGACTCAAATTTTTTCTTTTTCCATCAAATCGTAAAGGCACAGCAGATATCAACACGAATCACAGGGGTTTTTCAAATTTTTCCCCGGGCATGCCAGCGGTAAAAAAAAAGGGTTTGGGTTTTTTTGGGCGAATTAATTCAGTTTAAACCAGCCCCCTTTTAAACAGACGTTAAAACAGGTCACACCATCAAATGCCAACGAATGAGTTATGCTTCAGTTTCATTATTTTTTCCCTTCAAACGTCGGGTGCCAAATCTATTTTTTTTCCAAACCCCCCCCCGCATTATTGCACATGAAAGGGGAAGATTTTTTTTTTTATTCAAAAAAATTCATAAATATTTGCGATAATTTATTATTTTAAAACCCCAAAATTGTCCCGAAATGGGTTTTTAAGGTTTAAATTTTAAAGGGCCCCGCCCCCCCCAACCGGGGGTAAAAAGGGGGAAAGGTCAGCCGGGGGGGGGGGGGTGGGTTAAGGGGTTTTCTACAAAAAAAAAATTTAAAAAGTGCTTTGACCGAATATGAAAAGTAAAAGAAAAAAAAGAACCAAAGTTCCCCAAAAAAAATAAATTAAAAAAAATTAAAAGGAAATTGCAAAAAAGAAAGGAATACATGAATTCAAAAATGCCCCAATTAAAAAAAAAAAATTTTTCACGAGGAAAATCACGAATTTTAGTTTAAATTTTTTTGTCGTTGAAACAATATAAAAAATCTCTAAATGCGAGAAAATTAATTATTTAAAAAAACGATATTCAGTGTTTGTACCCCCACCCCGACACATCCCCCGGGGGTCCTCGGCCCCGTGATTGACAGACGAGGTGTTCCCCTTTTCTGTTAAGTTTTCACTTTTTAAAAATTTTCCCCCCCAAAAACCCTCGTAACCTTAAAAATAAAGGGGGGGAAAAAAGGAAAAAAAAAGATTTGACCCCCCCATGTACTCCGTGGTTTTGATCCTCGTTTTTTATATCCCTTTTTAGGGGAGCCTTCCCCCTTCTTTGGGGGCTTGGGGTCCGGTTTCCCAAAGGCCAAACAACCGTATACCACTTATAAGAGTTTTTATAGCCTCTTTTTTTTGGGGTTTTGGAAACGGTGTGGCTGTTCTTTTTTATTTCAAGAGTTACAACACATACACAAGAATAACGATACACGTAGAACGGCGCTGGGGGGGTCCCCCCCGGGGGAAACCGGGGGGGCAACTCAGGTCAGAAGCGGTCATGGGGCAGCACCTGGCAGGGGGCCAGGGGGTGCCCCCCCCCTACCCCCCTCGCTTCCCCCCAGGCCTGTTTGCCCCCGCCCCCCCCCTGGCCGGAAAAAGGGGAGCCAATCTTGCCCCCTCTCAGGGAACCGGGGTTTTAGGTCCAAGGTTATTTGTGAAGTTTCTCGTGGGTGATAAACAAAGGGGAAATTTGCAACCCCCCCCGACGGACCTCAAGTGGCCCTTTTGGGGTGCTACTGGGGTAGTCACGCCACACTTTGTTTTGGTAGTGATTTCAATTTACAGGCCAGAGTGCTTTTTGAAATCGCGCACCCGTTTCCCAGGGGGTTTTTTTGGAGGGTGGGGCGGGGACTTTAAGGTTTTCCCTGGCAGGGGCCCGACCCCGACCGTCCCTAACACACAGAGACTGCTGGGGCCTTGTGTGCTTACTTTTTGAGACCATTTCCACCTTTTTCACATCCCGTCTTAATTTCTGCAGCCCCCCCCCCCTTTATCATCACCCCCTTTTTTATGACCTGAATCCATGGGACATCAGATCAAAAGCCCCCCCCTGGAGAGCCCATTCTTTTTTTGGTGGGTTTTCCAGAGAATATTCACCCTCACCGAGGTGGCAGTCACCCACCTCACCCAAAATTCACAATGGGGGGGGACAGTAGCCAAACCCGAGCAACTGACCCCCCTTTCCCTTTTGGCCAACCCCAAAGGGGAAAAGCAGATAACGGGGGCTCACCAGTTCCCTCCCCCAGGAAAGCAAATGCACGATCGTGGCTAAAAAAATCGAAGGAGATCCTCCCACGATCGTGAGTCATCTCACGGAGGTTTTCCGCCAGGAAACCGGGGGCACTGTTCTTTATATTTCCAAAAGGCCCCCCTCACGGATCGTCAAGATCCGTTTCTCTGCCCCGAGGGCACAGAGGATTCTCTTTAAGGGGACTCAAGGTTTTAAAAAATCGGTCCCAAGTTACAACCTAGAACCCGAGGCTTTTTTTCATCTGGAACAATGCCTAAACTGCTACAGATACGGTCACAACAAAGAAAATTTAAAAAAACAAAGATGCTCCCCCGCTGGGAAAAAAATTCTTCGCCAAGTGAAAAAAAGGGGGCAAATGCTGCAACTTTGGGGGGCCCGGGAGAGGGATCCTCCCCAACACGCAAGGAGTTACTGAAAGCAAAACGAACTGAGCCGGGGGAAAAAAACACT
>NW_027218021.1:7500-10000 GCF_042767895.1 Penaeus vannamei | reverse complement strand
TCTATATTTCTTCTTTTCTTGCTCTGACTTTTATGGTTCGTGTCCACAGATAAGTGATGATCATAATATATCGACTTATTAATAAATCGCTTTGTGTACTAACTATTTTCTATATCTTATCCATAAACAGCTCTTCTCTCAATCAATCAATTTATGAGACCCTCATTTACTACTAATAATTGATTCAAAATATCTAACTGAAACAAATATATTCAACATCATCAGTTATGTATACAAATAAAATTGAGGATGATGATAATGGCAATGATAATAGTAATGATAATGATTACGATGATGATATTGATATTGATTATGATAACAACAACACACCAACAGTAATAATGATAATGATAATGATAATGATACATACATACATACATACATACATATATATATATATATATATATATATATATATATATATATATATATATATATATATATATATGTATATATATATATATATATATATATATATATATATATATATATATATATATATATATATATATATATATACACACACAGAAATGATAATGATAATGATAACAATAATAATAATAGTAATGATAATAATAATAATAATAATAATAATAATAATAATAATAACAACAATAATAATAATAGTAATAATAATAATGATAATAATAGTAATGATAATAATAATAATGATGATAATGATAATGATAATAATAATTATAATAATGATGATAAAAATAGTAATGATGATAATAATAATAATGATGATAATAAAAATGATAATGATAATGATAATAATCATAATGATGATAATGATAAAGATAATAATAGTAATGATAATAATGAGAATGATTATAATAGAAATAAGGGTAATAATGATAATATTAATAAGGATAATAATGATAATGAAAATAATACTATTACTAATACTAATACAAATAATAATAAGGATAATAATAGTTTCATTAATAATGATGGCAATAATAATGATAATGATAATATTGATTATGATAATAATGATAATGATGATGATGATGATGATGATAATGATAATAATAACAATAATAAGAATAGTAGTTATAGTGATAACAATAATACTGATAATGATAAAACAACAATAAAAGATGACTTAAGCATGACCCCAAGCCATATGAAACTAAATCTTATGTTGCTCTTTAAGCTCAAAAACGCAGCAAATATCCAAATCGACTGAAATGTTACCAAAATCTCGTACCAGATAATTAATCTGCTCACAAAGGCAAATTTACTCGATTAAGTTAAACCATTTCAAAATATAATCACTTCTTACTGGTTCACGAAAGGAAACACGTGATTGAATTGATTTAATTTAAATGTTATAGTCTGTTAGATTTAATAAAAATATCTAGAGTAAAAATTATAGCTAACCAATACATTACACAAAGACTTATTATGAACATATGCCTACCATTGCACATACTAAATCACTTCTCATTAATTATTCCAAAGAAATACACTTATAGGTGTTAATTATATTGCGGCATGGGGGTAGCCACAACCCCGGGGTATGGTTTGCGTGGGGGCGCGAGCGGTGTTCGGAAACGCCAGAGATCAGCGGCTGCAAGATGTTAAATAGCAAATATCCACACACAAAAAAGATTGGTTACAGGAATGAGCACAAATACAGCAACTTTATAAAAATATTTATTACATTAAACAGTAAAAGATGAGAAAGATAGTGTGTAAAACATTGAACGGCTAAAACAGTAAGATAAAAGTAAAGCAATAATTCGAATAAAAGAATACATGAATAAAACATAACTTAAAAAGGGCCCCAAGGAGGTGTAACTGCTGCGAACGCCGGCTGGAGACTGCCCAGTGGCGCGGTGGTCCCCGCGTCAACGGCCTTGCCCAGGCACACGGCTAACTATCAAACTACTCAACAAGTGGCTCACTCGTTAAGGGTCTTTTCAGCATATTTCCTATATTATCCCTTTTCTATGGCATTTTATATATATGGCACTAAAGCATGTAGAACAGCGGCATCCATTATGGCCCAACAACAGAGCCAGGAAAGGGCAGGGCAAGCGAGATCGTGGAAAATCGGGGAGAAGGAGGCATGCTTCGCGGTGAAGGTATCACTTATATATGTTAATGATGGGGTTAATCCTGTGTAGAAAATTCCTTTTGTAATTGTGCAAAAAATTAATAATAAGCATGGCTTTGGGATTTTACAATATCAATTTCAAATGAAATGATGAAAAGTAATTTAGAGGTAATCAATACTTGGCTTTCAACCAAGTTTCACATTGAACAGTAAAAATGTCACTATGTTGTTCTTGATTGAAAATTTATATATGTTGAAATCATCACACCCTGTTAAAAAAAAACTAAAACATTAAGTAAAGAAAATTTAATAAGCCACAATGAGAACTGAAAAAAAACATAACGTTTCGAACTCACGAGTTTCTCTTCACACAAAACCGAAATATATGCATATATATATATATATATATATATATATATATATATATATATATAT
>NW_027218020.1:5000-12500 GCF_042767895.1 Penaeus vannamei | reverse complement strand
TTGGGTTAGTTTAAATTTCGCAATGCTTGTCAGCAAAATTTGATCTAAATACTTGACTTCGAGTTTCAAAACTTTTATGAAACTCCGTCAACAAAACACGTGGCTCTTCAAGTAACTGGGCCCACATAAAGTAATTGCAAATAGTTTCCTTTGACTTGCATTTGAATGATTTCATATGCCTTCCCATAAAAGAAAATCCGTATGCCGAAGCCTAGGTCAGCGTACCGGGAACGAACACGTACACCAGCTAGGCCTGTGCTATGCCTAAACCCAGTCTTCTTCAGTAAACACACATACCTGACACCACGAGAGCTTCGTTTGGTCCGACGGTGTGTATGTTGCCCATGTTGTCTAGCTTGTCTTCGCCGTGTTCTCCTGCTGCTCGAAGAGGTCACAAAAATCGTAGGGTGAGGAACGCGTCCCGAACTGCGCTATGTAAACATGCAGACGACGCCCTGCGCTTCTTCCGATCCGCGACTCCTCATAAACAGCCTTTCTCTTATGTCGGAATCTCACACTCACCGCATATCTATCCCTCGTGACCTCTTGCGCAAGACACCGTTGCGATACCACGATTCTCGCGTAACAGATCGGAAGTGCTCGTTATCTCAGATTTTGAGGTATTTCGAACGCGGGAAGGACGAGCGACACTCACACCGCAGCACAACACACGCCAGACTGAGGAAGCGAGGGCGACGCGCACCCAAGAATGTGTGTGTGCGCTGCGTCAAGACAGATGTCGCTCGGCCGTTTTTACTTTAATTCTGCCTTTTTCTCTCTCTCTCTCTCTTTAGTACTCTCACTTGTTCTCTTCTTCCAGACTTTTTTCTTTCTTTCTTTAGTCCCTCTTTTTTGCACAATGCAGTTTAGTAATGGCGGCGTTTCTTATGTTTCATTGCGTGGGTATGTGGTTAGTGGCAGTCTTAAAAGGAGAGAAGCGGCAGTAAATATTTTGGGAAGTCATAATAGGAAAGGATAGGCGTAAGTCACTTAGCATTCATAGCCAGACTTGACTTTAGGAAACCGGGAGACCAGATAACATATCTTCAGTTTTACAACACGTCCCTTTAATCCGGCAATGCCATTCATAATCTTTCATCGAGTGATTTCTAAATTCCGATAAGGATATCTTATCAGCCATACGTCACTACATGGGTTTTAAGATCTTGCAAGTGAATTCTAATATCTCACTGATTTCATCACATTTTCAGTACATAGGCATCTTCAAAGTATTATTGTGGTTATCATCATTGTTATTGTTGTAATCCTTTAAGATTCTTTTCCTATTCTAGTTACAATCAGAATTAGTTAATGTGATGAGCAAAATAGTATTGGAAGATGACCATCATTATCGTTATTGTCATTATTACCATCATTTATGATTATTGTTATTATTATTATTATTAGATATTAATATTTATAACCTCTCCAATCGGGATTCGACCCTTTCCGCCGTTGCACGTGAATGCAAGACGGTCGCTCTATTATTATCATTATTACAATAATGATTATTATTTATATCATCATTATTTATCTATTATTATAATTATTATCAGTATCATTATTATCTTTATTACAGTTACTATTATTTTTGTTATTATTATTATTATTATTATTATTATTATTATTATTATTATTATTATTATTATTATTATTATTGCTATTATTAGTTGTAGCAGTAGTAGTATTACTATTATCATTACTATTATTAACATTATTATTATCATTATTATTATTATTTTCATTGCTATCATTATCACTTGCATTTTCATATGTATTATTTTTTTTATTAATATTACCATTATGAGATTATTTGTTTATTCATTCATTATTGTTATCACCATCTTTACTGTCATTATAATTACTACTAGTAGTATTTATAGTAATATTAGTAGAAGTGATATTGTTATCATCATCACCATTAACATTATCATTATCATTAATTTTATCGATGTCATAATGAGATTTATTAATTGCTTCATATATCATTATTACTAGTAGTAGTAGTAGTAGTAGTAGCAGTAGTAGTTGTGGTAGTTGTAGTAGTAATATTGATGTTATTGTCATTATTATCATCACTGTTGTTATTATTATCCTTATTATTGTTTCTATTATTGTTGATCTTGATGTTATTTTCATCAGTGTCATTGTTATTACTGTTATCATCATTATCATTGTCATTCTTATTGTTATTATTATTACTCTTACTATTATTATTATAATCATCATTATTAATGTTATTATTTTAATCATTGTCATTATTACCATCATTATTAATGTTATTATTATTTAATCATTGTCGTTGTTACCATCATTATTAATGTTATTATTATTTAATAATTGTCGTTATTACCATCATTATTAATGTTATTATTATTTAATCATTGTCGTTATTACCATCATTATTACTATTATCATTACTATCGCTATTACCATTATCATTATCATTTTGATTATCGTAACCATTGTCATTATTATTATCTTTACTAATATTGTCGTTATTATTATTATTATCATTATTGTCATCATTATTAACATTGCTATTATCATTATTATTATCCTCAACATTAACATTATCATTACTATTATCATTATTTCCATCACTATCACAACTGTCATTCAATCAAAATTATTGATTTTATCGTTGATGTGACCCTTATTAGGGCCATTTACTCACCGGCAATGCAGTTATTATATCAATACTATCATTACAAATGTCATCATTGTAATTAGAGTTACTTCAATCAAAATTTCTCGCCATTGCCATCATCATTCTCAACATCACTATTATCATTATTACCCTTTCAGTCACGTGACCTAAATTCGCCATGTGCCACGCCCCCTTTCCACAACTACGAAGCTGATTGGTCCTCTTATGACGTTCATGTCGCTTTCCGTTTTATTTATTTATTTATTTTTATTTATTTTTTATAGGAACCTGATTCACAATTAATAATCTCAACATGTTCTGGATGATAATAAAAATAAGTTTGCTAAAAAAAAAAACTTTATTGCGTATTCGTCAAAGTCAAAAACAATATGGTTCTCATTAATGCATGTAATTCACTGCTTTTATTCTACAGTCCAATAAACAAGAAAGAAACAAACGAAACCTAACATAGATCGCAGATTCTATACCTAAATATAATTCGTGCCATGATATAGCTTATCTAAGTTGACTGTATGTTTAATGGACTGACATGGACATCGCTGTGAGTGACAGGCACTACACACCGTTTATAGATTTTTACCTTGCCATTCACATTCGATATCTGTCAGCAACATATTATGGCTTTATAGGCAATAGACGACTGGCAGTTGGGATGTTGGGGTGACTGGCATTGCCTTCCTGAACATCTGACCTCTCCGCTACATATATTGTCCATTTTTAGAGGTCTATCGGTTTCACGATTGTATGGGATATACCTAACTTGGGCAATATGTAGTAAGGTTTTATCTGCAGTTCTAAATACTTGCAATTATTTGAAGTCGTGTGGGAAGAGCATAGGCGCTGCCAGGCGTAAGAAAACACATCGGGTTGTTTACATGTACGAGAAATGGTAGGATTATTATGGTAATTCAGTTTTAACTGGTTTAGTCCCAATGCCGCATCACATGCTAGAATAATGGATTATGACATAATGGTCCTAAAGACAACTATTTAATTCATTTGCATAAGTTACTTGACTGACTTCCACATTCCTACCATCCTGTATCATTATTGTTATAGTTATTCACATAGTGGTGATGTTGACCATTATAAATGGTAAACGATAATACAATAATAATGGTAACAATGATAGGGAACTAACGATTTTATAACAAAAGATAATACATCCTTATGGTGCTGATTCATCAATCATGCCGAGTACTCCTGTTATATTTCGCTAATAGATAGAAATCGATAGGAATTTTTGGTACCTGATGGGTTTGATAATACAAACTGGTGCTAGAAAAAATATATATGTATTTATTATTTCTATTACTATAGGTATGATAATCATAACAATAATTATCATTATTGTTATTATAGTTGCTTTGTTATTATTATTATCATTATCATTATTATAATTAATATTAGTATGATCATTTTCATTATTATTATCATAACGTATCATTATAGTTATTATTATCATTATCAATATATGATTAATATAATTTACATGGAAAACAAAAGAAATGACGATATTTTGGTATTTGTGGAAATTTTTTCGAAGGATTTTCGAACAGTCTTCATCTATTTAAATCTGCCTTTTGACAAGTCTCAAAATCACATATAGTATACATCTTATTCTCGTATAAATTCTCGTTTCTTTCTAAATATAATTAAAAACATTCTCTTACGAGATGAATGATGAATATAAATCACGTAAAGAATTTCAAACGATTATCTGTCAGCCTGCATCAGTGTAGCCTATGATGTTAAATTGTGTTCAAAGTTTCATTGACTTGCACGATTAATATTTTGAACACCCTTCTGTAACTCCTTATTTCTTAAATCCAGTCCTTTATTTCCACATATTTATCATCTTTATCATCATTGTTATGAATATTGTTATTATGATTATCATTATTATGCTTACTATTATTAACATCATTATCATTATTAATCATTAGTATTATTATCATCGTTACCATTATTATTATTATCTCTACATTGTTATTGTCATTATCACATTTTATATTATTAATTTTACTAGTAATATCATCTTTGTTCTTATCAGCATTGTTATTCTCATTATTTATTTCATCACAGTTATTAGTAGAAACAATAACCACTATAATCATCATAATTGTTCTGATTATCATGATTTTTACCATTTTGTTTATTGCCATCACTGTCATTAGTATTATCATCATCATCATCTTCATGATCATTATCGGTATTACGATCATCATTAACACCATAAACATCCACTGTAATTATCATCATTATTATAATCACTATTACAATTATCACCATTAGCCTTGTTATCATTATTATCATTATATTAATGAATATCAATACCAGTATTATTATCATTATCATTGTTAACATTATACTGTTATCATTTTTATTATTTTCATTATTATAAACATTATAATTATTGTTATTATTATTATTATTATTACTATGATAATGATGATGATCATCATCACCACCATCATCATTATCATTATTATTTTACTACTACCATCATCATTGCTCATCGTTACTATCCTCCTCATTATTATCATTATCATTATTAATATTAGCACTACAGTTACCAAGATTGATATTGTTGTCACTTTAATATCATACATTCTTGTCATACTATCGTTAGTGACACTCCTAATCATGGCAAAAACAATAATGTTACTAAAAAAAATCATGACACCCAATCTTTATGAATAATGAGTCCGATTTTTTTTTTTTTTTTTTTTTTTTTTTTTTGTCATAAAAAAGTTGATATGCATCTGGCAACCATTAGGACCAACAATTCGACAAGAAAATAAAGGCTGTAAATATGATATTACAATCTAAATCTAAAACAAACGACGATAATTTTTTTTAGATAAAAGAAAGAAAGAAAAGAAGAAAATAGATACATATAAGCATAAATAGATAAATACTGACCAGGCGAAGACAACGTTGGAAAAATTCATCCAAAACAAGTTCCTAGAAACGAGTTTGTGGGACCGGCGGTTACGGTGGATAAATCATACGGGCATGACAACGTATGCCGGCGGTTTTTCCACCCCTATGTGCACGAGGCAGGCACTGTCGCCCTCATAATTACACGGCTTTATAGAGGTATGTTTTGTAACGACTTGTTATTGTTGTTCTTTTGTATATTATTGTGCGATGTGTTAATTTGGCGCGAAACGGGAGGAGAAAACGCAAAGAGCAAGAAAAGGGAAGATAACCTAACCTAACCAACGTAACCTAACCTAACCTAACCTAACCTAACCTAACCTAACCTAACCTAACCTAACCTTAAAGAGAACGAGGCAGATATTTTATATACAAAAATCTTATTATAAAAGGATGACGATTATTGAAACGATAATTATGCAGTAAATAATATCAGTCGATGATTATTCTTTAAACAGTAGATTCGTTCTCTAACATTAAAGCATAAAGCAGTGTTCAACGTTCAAAAATCTGTCATTCTGGTAATAATAAGGTGATCAATTTTAAAGACAATGATGGTGAGAAAGATAATGAGAATTCAATAATAACAGCAACTGTTATCATGGTTATAGAAAGGATGATAACAATAATATAACAAATGTACAAATGTTATAATGTGCAAGTAATAGCCATGAAAATCGTAATAATAAGAAGATACTGATCAAATGCCAATAATTGTTAGAGACAAGAAAGAAAGAAATTATATCATCATTAGCCATAACATTAGTGACAGTGGATGAGAAGGATGATGATAATGACAATAATGATATTAATTATGATGATGCTAATAATGGACATAACGATAAACATGATAAACCTGAATACACTGACGCCAATGATAATGGTGATCAGAATGATAACTATCATATGATCCTGATATTATCGTCAGACTAAATCGATACCTGATAATAATTCGTGTTATTGGCGAAAGCAGGACCTTCAAAGATAATAATGAAATCCAGTATGACTGTCTGTTGTTCATGAAAACGTTGATATATTTGATATATCCATTTAACCGTTACTAACTTGTTGCTAATATAAATAGCTATTTTTACTGATACAAATTAATAGCTGATTAGTAACTGTTGCCAAGGCGTTAGTCATGGGCTCTACTCAGGTTGCAAGTACAGCATATCACTTGCAAAGGCGTGAGCAGTGTCATGTGGAAATGCGACCTGAAGCAAGACAATAAAGGGTTAAACGGTTTATGGTTCGTGCGGTTTTGTGACTGTGTTGCATTCTGTCTTTGTATCCACGTAACGTTTGTTTGTTTGTTTGGAAATATACTTTTCAATACATGTACTCCACGTGACAGGAACAGTATAAATTTTAAGTCAGTTATGCTATATCGATCTCATATTACCAGTATAAATGATTAGTTTCATTAAAGAACACTGAAAATTGATAATAGTAAAATGCACCATTCATATTTCATTCTGTAACATTATATGTGATACTTTTTCAAATATCTTTTTAAATAGGATTTTTTTGTTCCATAAATAAAAAAGTTAATGTGTTTATGAATTCCCCAGTGGCAGAGGAAATACAACCTTATGTCTAAGCTGTTGAAGGCTGATGCTGCGAGGTTCTGAATGGAAGCTGAATTGAGATTGCTCCTTACACGCTATGTACTATACTGCCCATTGCCATACGCCTTCACTATAAACAACACTTTTTTATATATATAAAACAATTCATGAAATATTCACATGCAGTCCTTCTTCGATGTTCATTTTGTTTTATACGGATGTTATCAGTTTGGCAGCTATTGTTCGTCAACATAGACGGCAGGCAATAGAAAATCTCGGTTATAAGATCTTCACTCTGCTTTTTCAGCTGTTCGTCTA
>NW_027218017.1:0-2500 GCF_042767895.1 Penaeus vannamei | reverse complement strand
TTTCTCCCTCGGTCTCTCGGTCCCTCGGTCTGTTTACGTTGACGGAGCCTCACCGGGATATTGAGCGGCCGGCATGGCTCTGGCCCCACCGCGACCTCCTCCACGGCTCTCTGTTTGCGAGGTCTGGGTCGACGCGGGTGGGTATTTAGAGCGATAGATAGGTAGGTGGATGGATAGACTGATAGACTGATAGATTGATATCATCCCCTGACGAATTAAGAATGTATGCATTACAAATTAATATCACAGTACAAGTATATGTATACACATTTAAACATGCAAAGAAAAATGCAGATGTACACACGCACACATACACACGTACACGCACGCACGTGTATCTGTGTGTGTGAAGAAAAAAAAAGGAAAAAGAACGATCTTATTATAAGTAGATGCATACGCAAACGATAGTATGTAATACATGCAAAACAGGCCTTAACTTATGATGTAAGACCGTACTGTAGAACTTTGCAGTTAAACAAGTCTATCAGATTAGACTAAACTTTTTCCCATTTCTTTTTCTCACTCGCATCACGCAAATGTTCCTGACACCCTAGTTGCTATATTTTTAGATTCTCGACACCTTCGGGTATCCACTGGAGCATTACTCCTCAGTAAACATTCTGCAGTTGTGAGGGAGGGTTGTCTTGCTCCGTTCGATACCCGCAACCTAGCGAATACCAGTGCGACTGTGTTTCGTTTCGTCTCTAAAGGGAAACATTTCGAGATAGGACGTCACTGACGAACTCGGTGGATAACTCTACGGAAAAATAAACCCACGTTTCACTTACTTTGACACGTGTGAAGCGTGTGTCACGTGACTGAAGTGCACTGTGGATTTGTTTCCGTGGTGAATGGTAGTGCTACACTGAATGCTTGTGACTATAACGTTATTTCAGCAACATTCAGTTAAAATGTTTTGAGAGAAATTACGAAGACCATATGGAATTTTCTAAAATAACTGAAATATATAGTTGTCAATATCGAAACTGTTATGACTACCATTGTTATAGTTATTATCATCATTATCATTTTCATTCATGTTATAAATAGCAGTATTATGATTTTCGTCATCATAATTCTTAGTAGAAAAGTATTGTTCTTATTGTTGGTGTTGTTGGCATCATATTAGAATAGTAACAATAATAGTAGACAGCCCTAGCAGTATCCGCAGAGCAATAAGATAAAATTATGATTGTTATCACTGTTATCTTTACGATCGCTTCTACAGATCATAATGGTCTGGAATACCTACTCACTTATATCTATAAGAGATCAAATGCAATCATAGAGATCCCTTATCCCCATAACCGCTCACTTATACTCATAACAGCTTCCCTATACCTCTAACGAGATGACTGTACCATGGTAGCTTGCCCACAGTCATAAGTTTAAATATGCTCATAACAGCTCATTTATACCCAGCTCTCTCTCATAACAGCTCTCTTATAATATTCATATCAGCTGATGTACACGCGAACAACTCACTTACACTGAAACAGCTCATTTAAATATACACAGAAGCTTGCTTATACCCATAACAACTCACTCATACGCGTAACAGCTCATTTAATCATCCATAACAGCTCATTTAAAACCCCAATAGGATAATTATACCCCTAATTGCTCGATTTGTCTTACCTTCATCAAGATCACACACTGACTGATCGCCCCTCCCCCTCCTCCTCACTGTAAATCGATCATTGTGTTAATTATTCAAGCATCTATTGTTCGCGGTTGCCATTGGTCCTTTATATGTTTCTTTTTCTTAGGTCTATTGCCTTATTTGTCAGTTATCTTTTAATGTGTTTCATTCGTTGATTTATTGGTAATTATGGTTTTGCTATTGTTACTGCGCTTTCATCTACTTTTGTTATTAATTTTTCTTTGTTCATTGTTACGCATTTCCAGTCCGGTATTTACACCAGATAGTTGTATTGTTATTATTATCGGTGTCACTATACCATACTGTTTGTTAATGAACTCAATGTGGGTTTCGTTATCTTTTTTGTTACTGTTATGATTTTGTCATTATCATCAACATTGCTATTACTAGTATACTGCTTTTCATTGTTCATCATTACCATCATCATTAATTTATCTTTATCATTATCATTATCATTATTATTATTATTATTATTATCATTGTTATTATTATTATTATTATTATTATTATTATCATTATCCTTATCATTATTGTTATCACTATTACTATCATTGTCATTATCATCATTATCATTGTTATTATCATTATTATTATCATTATTATCATTATTTTCATCATTATCATCATTATTATCATCATCATCAATATCATTACCATTACTATTTTTGTTATTATTATTATTGTTATTATTATTATTACTATTATTATCATTGTTATTATTATTATTGCTATTATTATCATTATTATTATTATTATTATTATTACTATTATTATCATTATTATTATTATTACTAGTACTATTATTATCATTATTATTATTATTATTACTACTACAAC